>NC_051185.1:57413131-57502455 GCF_013339695.2 Rhipicephalus sanguineus
CATATAATTGCTATCGCCATAATAAAAAAAATGATAGAAAGAGCGAGAAGGAGAAAGAAATGAATAGAAAGAAACAACGACAAACCTTGATGCTGACTTGGTGCTGTGATTGCCCAGCGATACCCAATCGAACCCTATCGATACCTAGTCAATACTCGTGATTTACAATGTGATCACGTGAACACGTCGTGTATCGGCGTGTGAATGCACGTGTGCCTAGTAAAACCAGACCAGTCGAGTGCCGACCAGCTGCTATGCCACAGCCTGGCGCGATTCTGTGCAACTGCATGAATTTTAAATGCGAAGCATTTCTTAGCGAACCTTTGGCACTTTGGCATTTCTATCTATCTATCTATCTATCTATCTCTCTATCTATCTATCTATCTATCTATCTATCTATCTATCTATCTATCTATCCGCCTACGTCTAGGTGCTCTCATGATCGCCTTCTTAACTTGGTGTAGACCACAACTGCCATGAGGGTAAGAGGATTTGACAAATATGACTGTCGGGTCTCGACATGAATAACGTGAAGATACTGTCGCGTACGTCGTCAAATCTTTTCTTCCAGACGCGTATGGCCCATATCAGCATGCCACTGGCCGCAGTGGACGGGTATGCGCCACAGGTGATTGACAGTTTATATCTACCCAGGAACGGCGAGGACAGACATTGGTAACCTAAATGCGAGAGCGTTAAGAAAAACGGACATCGGCAGCGTTGACCGACGAATGGGAAAAATGAAAATTGGGATCCCGGCATAATCTAACCGAGGCATTCTGCATGGCAATCAGGTATTCTACACAGAGCCACTCCAGGTCTGTAAACTGGTTTGGAAAAGCAGCCTATGCAGGCGTAATGACGGTGCAACGTGAATTGTGTTTGTGGTGCTGGCTATCTAATTTTACAAGAAAGCAATAAAACTACATATGCACTCCTACGATACAAGCCTCATATCAGATTAACGTCTGTGGTTCCAGTGTTGGCTCCGCTTTTATAGCAGTCTAATAAACATTACATTTGTATTCCTATGATTTCGCAAGATATATTAAAGCATTGCTGGACCCCGGATGAATACCTTAACGAAAGTTACGATTCTAGTCACATGATTGCACCGTAAAGTGCACTTAGTTTCGATAATACTGACCTATGTACTCTAACGTGAGGGCTGACGTTGCGTCGCGCCATAAGTTACCCTTTAAACGCCAGTGTTGTCGACGTGCCTGGTAAGCCCACGATGTGTACACAGCTACTACACTTACAAAAACACGTTGATCTACCTCGTAACGCTTGCCTCAAAGCCATGAAAATACAGCATGGAAATACTCACCTAATGCTTCGCCTGAAACTGATTCCCACAACGCGTGGGAACTGCCGAATTTTTTTAAAGATGTAATTGCTGTGAAATGCCTGGCATGAATATTCACAGCACGTCTCTCCGAGTGCTACTTGCCAATATATTTGTTGCACTGCAGGAAAAAAATCGTTAGGTTCAAGTTTGATGACACACAACTAGTCATCCATCAGACATTATGTCACCGTTTCTCGCACTTTTTTTTTTCATCAGTCAAATGACACGCATTATTTGCCTTTTCGAAAACGGTGCTGCAGGGTGACTTTGTGACATCACCCTGCACTATCTTGCTTCATGAGGTTTCACAGACAAGCAATGGACGATCTAGTCAGCCAGTTTAACTCACACACAAATTCAGACTTTCGTGTTTCGTTTTATCACTTTACTACATTTCCTCAAAAGCAAGATTGTATCCATTCTTCTGCGAATTAAACTGTTGCGGTTTGGTCCAGACCAGTTGACAGAATCTGCAACGGGCATCTCGTCGAATTTATACCTTTTACGCATGACACCCCAGATGGCGCAACTGCCTTCCTCAAAGGGAATGATTAACTGCAGCACGAGCACTGGACAAGACAGAGACGGACAGCCCATAGTCCGTCCGTCTTGTCCCGCTGTTCGCGCTGTTACTCGCTTTCTTTGGACATGTGCCAACCGGTCCAAGTAAGTACTCTGGAGCCTCCTTCAATAAATTAGGAACGCCACACAGTTCTTGTGTCACTTTTGAATTCCTTTATAACCAATAGAGTTTATGAAATACTTCGCGATATAACATCCTCACGCAAATGGACGTCCCAACGTGCGCTGATGGCCCCCACTTCGGGGCCGCCAGCTACCGACTACGATGGTCGACGTTCTGCGGCATCACAGTTAACGGAGCCCAGGCTGTTAAGGAGGCCCTCCTGGTCGAATGACAAGCTGATTGCCGTGGAACCGTCGTCATCGTCCTCCGGAATCGTATGTGATGGCAGATAACGAAATATTTCGAAATATCTCGTCGCAAATGCGATAGCTACCGCTTTATGGGCGGCGGTTGGGGCGCCTTCGCTCTTCGCTTCACGTAGGACCAGGCTTCCGATACGCGTTCCAGGGCCATGCAAGCCGTCGCCGCGGCCAGCATGTGGTCTTAATCCCAAAGAACGGTGTCCACTGACCAGTGCCCGAAACGACCTGAAGATTAGCCCTGGCTGCATGGAGTTTGTACCTCTTGGTGGTGGCGACCGGGGCGTATGGATGCTGCAACTGCGGTCTGCCTCCACCATGGTCGCAGCTCGCGGAAGCGCTGGGCTGCTGCTCCTTTTCCCCTGAACGTCAGGAGCAGAGCCAGGCAGGCTCATTTTTGAGCTTATCCTGCGCTCATGTTCCCCGCGCTGGTGGGCACCGCGCTGAGTGAATGCGCAGTCGGAGTATCTCCTTCGGTGGACGGCAGCAGAATCGGCTTCATTGCGCTGGTGGGGTCCCTTGTCGACGGTGCTGAGGGAACGCCACAGCTCGCCCAGTCGGCTGCTCACACGCTGGTTGCCTTCGTTCAGCTTCTCGGAGGAGACCGATCGCCTCTTCTCCTGTGCAAACTGCGTGAAGGCGTTTGTAGGCGGCGGAATCCGTGACCAAAGCTGATGGCTGTGCCGCACGACTTCGCTCGTCGATGGAACCGCCATGGCGGGAACGGAAGCCACGTCAAGCACCGCCGTCGACGTTTCTGCAGCTGATGAGATGTCTGTAAACAACGGTGCGAAAGACTCTTCAGGCGTGCCGGTGGGACCTTTGTTGGAACCGAGCCAGCGGCTGATAACGATGGCAGATTTTCGCCGGGAGAGTCGTCCTCAAACTTCAGAGAGAATCCGCCCAGTCGGAAGGACGTCTTCTTCTTATTCTTTTTCTTCTTCTGCTTCCTTTCTCTGTAGCGCATCGCAAACCTCTACGGCGTTGTCAGACTCGAGTGGTTCAAATAATGAATATAAATTCATTCGAAAATTTGAGAAAATTGATCACCTCAGTCAGACTGATGGAAAGATAAGAATAATATAACAAACTTTATTGAGCACCAGCACCACCTGGTGGAAAACGAGCAATAGTCGTGGAATAAAAATAGATGGAATCAAAGGAACAACACAAAACTCTAATGAAAGATAAATAGAAGATAGAAAAGAAAGAATAAGAACACTCAAGTAAAATATGAAAAGAAGATGAAGTACGACGGCAATGAAATATCAGCAAGAAAAAAATCTGCGATTAATAGGGAACCATAACAAGAAAAAGCGAAAACAAAAAGTAAGGAAATAATGAAAAATAAGAAAACAAAAAATAAGAAGTAGATCTAAAAGAAAAGAAGATAAGAAGCAGAATTAGAAGGGGGAAGTAATGAAATAGGAGGGTACATAGAAGCGAAAAGAAAAAGCAATTGAAGAAGAAACGAAAAGAACGAATAAAAAGGAATAAGAAGGACAAGCAACACTGAAGGAAGAAGACAAATTACAAGAAAAAATTCAGGGAAGCAGTTAAGACTCAAAGTAGGAAGAAAAGATGCAGCGAAGCTAACAGAAATAGAATCTTTAAGAAGCAGAAGAAGGAAAAGCCACGAATAAATGAACAAAATTAAAGTACTAGCGGAACCATTTGGTATCGATCAGAAATACTCTGCGGCATCGAAAGCTTTATTTCGACCAGTCACGAGCGTCCAAGCTACGAGTGAGGAAAAAATGGAAATAATCAGATGGAACCCTCGTTTCCAAAAGAAAATTTCAGGTCTTCTTATTCTTAATAGTGAAGCTTCCAATATGACCAAAATAAGTTATCTTTTATTTCTTCTTCATTACAAGAAATTTAGTGACAGTAACGATGATTATGATGATTCAAAACATAGCACGAACCCCCAGTCAGTGATGGGTCGAAAATCAAGGGATTTTTGGCTATATTCACTTCTAACGAGTTCAGGAGAACAAGTTTGAAAACCTAAAGTTATGAATAAAAGAAGACTGTGCTCTTGCCAAGCGCGAACCATCAGGTGGATGGACGATTATATTTAAGATGAAGAAGTAGAGTTCTCGCTGAATAGTTTATAGCGAAAGCAACAATATTACGAATAATTGCCGACAAATACGACACTGCCTAAAGCGAAATGTCATCACAGCTCTACACGTATTTCAATTTGGCGATACATTGAAGAAAATAATTTCAGGGAGGCATGTATGTGCGTACAGTTACATACAAACCTCATTCTTTTTATTTATTTTTTTATTGTTTATCTTGTTGTGTTTTTTTATTTCCTGTTTCGACGGCGCGCACTGCAGGGCAAAAGAAGAAGACCATCGCGTGGTTTCAGGCTCGCGCTTGGCCCTTACTGAAATTGCGCTCTTTCCTGTCTCCCTTCTTCTTTCTTGCTGGTTGCGCATAAGGGCGAGAGTATGAACCAAAGTCTGCAAAGAAGCGAGCGAGGAATTCGACAACATACATTAGTAGTAATCATATCTCCAATCGTTCAACGATGCACAGCCTGCAATTCATGAGATGCACAAGCCTGTGCAACCGCTTGTGATGAGCCAGTTATTGAACCCTTCTTACGGGACTCAGCCTCCCTGCTTTTTCCTTACGACGTCTCTCTTTCTTTCTCGCGCGCCGTATTAACGCGATAGCTTTAAAGAGCTCGTTTCGCAGACAATTCCGGCGTCGGCGTCAGCGTCGTTGGTTGTAAGCGAAAAATCAGCGTGTCCGCGAGCAGACAGGTGCAAATAAAGAAACAATTAAAATATTCGGTTGAAGTGGAAATCGAACCCAGGAGTCCTGCGTTGCAAGCAGGTGTGAAACACTGAGCCACGCCCGTGCTTGAAATTGTTCGGAAAAAAAAAACCTTATATGAATGTTATGTAGTACGAGGAGTGTCCCTAACGGATCTAATATTGCGCGGCAGAAGCATGGAATCGCACCAGGAGTCAAAATACGTGAATTGCGCAGCGAATGGTTTGTTTGAAGGCACCCCAATTACAGAGCGCACACGCACAATTAATTATAATTATCACCAAGAGCCTCAACAAAGTGTGCAGCTGTGCAGGGCGCGTGTCGCCTTATATACGGACGCATAATGGTCACTTCGCGCATTTGCAAGATGAAGAATTGCGGTGTAGTGGGCACTTCGCTAGCGGGTTTGCAGTAAGTATTCTAGGTTTAGTTTTAAAAGGCCAATGTAACTCGCACAGACATTCCTTACCATGCGGCACGGTTGGGGTGTCCCCGAGAAGCGAAGCCAGGCTAGCGATAGGGAAGTTGATGCGAAACGGGGCCAACGTTGAACGGGCCCGATTACCCTATCACGTTCTACTCTTGAGGCGAAGTTCAAGCGTCTCTTCAACGTTTTATCTACCATCTTCTATATATTTACCTTCGTATATATCTATTGCCCATACTCTCTCCGCTCTAATAGCCTCGATAGACCACTGATTTTCTTAGGTAAACATGAAATCTGAAGTTCTGTGGGTATGTCATTGGTAAATAATACCATGATGCAAGACGCCACTAGAAGAATACCAATATTTCTGCTAAATAACCTGATGTTAAGTGTTGACACAATTCATCACAACCAGTCTGAGTTCGACGACTAAATGTATTCCAGCATTCAAGGGAAAAAATTGTTAAATCCCAACTCGGAAAACCGAAAGCACCCGTCTCAATCATAATGTGTCACTTTTTTCCATAAGACGAATGACACGCTTTATCAACCTATTAGAACACGGTCATGCATAATGCCAACTCTGACGTGACTATATATATATATAATATATATTATTTATATATATATATATATATATATATATATATATATATATATATATATAGATATATATATAATATAATAGCGATATTATATATATATATATATATATATGGTCGTGACTGGGAGACAATTCACGTTCGCCAGTTTTGATTCATTTGACAGCCCTCGCACATAGATCAATTTACAGCAATTATATCACAGGGAGGGAGACCATATCCATTATGGTTACCCTCTGCAAGGCCTTCTTACGTCAGGTCTCATACACGCACAGGGGCCATCAAGTCAACTTGTCTCACCAACGAACAGAATAAAGCTTTCGAATTTTCTAGCAGTTCAATACATCACCTCGAAAGATAGACTGTGTTAACTTTTCTTACGCATATAATACTATAGACTTTGCTCTAGGCCAGCAGATGGAACCCGAACGCGCCCCTCATCGACTTTAGACCTCTTACGCGTGACACCTCAGATGGCGTAAATGCCTTATTCAATAACTAAGAACACCAGGCAGTTTCTTCCGTCACTCTCGTATTCTTTATATAACCAAAGAGCCCACAAATTACATCAAGATGTACATCATTACGCTACTAAACGTTCAACGCATACTGATGGCCTTCTACGTCGGAGCCGCCAGCTACCGACTACGATGGCTGATGTTCGCTGGGAACGCCGTGAGTAGAGCCAGAGTGTTAAGGAGGCCCTCCTGGTCGAATGATGTGCTGCCTAACGAGGAATCATCATTGTCGTTCTCCAGGCTCGTAGGTGGTGGCATATAATAAAATATTCCGATATATCTATTTTACAATATGGTAGCCACTGCTATATAAACGATGGTTGTGGCCCCTTCACTCTTCGCTCCACGTTGGACCAGGGTCGCGTTACACCTCCTAGGGCCGTGCGAGCCGTCACTGTGAACAGGACGTCGTCATCAGCCCAGGGTACGGCGTCCACTGATCAGCGCCCTAAACGCGATCAAGTGTAGCACTGGTTGCACGGCGGTTGTACCTCAGCGGTGGTGGCGACAGAGGCGTATGCATGCTGCAACTCCGGTCTGCCTCCGCCCTGAAAGGAGCTCGCGGAAGCGCTGGGCTGCTGCTCCTTTTCCCCTGAACATCAGGAACACAGCCAGGCAGGCTCATTCCCGGGCTTATCCTGCGCTCATCTTCCCCGCGCTGGTGGGCCCCGCGCTGATCGAAGACGTAGTAGGGGTAGATCCTTCGTTGCGCGGCAGCAGCTTCGGCTTCATTGCGCTGATAGGGTCCCTTGTCGATGGCGCAAAAGGAACGCCACAGCTCTCCCTTGCGGCTGCTCACACGCTGGTTGTCTTCGTTCAGCTTCTCGGCCGCCACCGATCGCCTCTTCTGTGCAAACTGCATGAAGGCGTTTGTAGGCGGCGGAATCTGTGACCGAAGATGGTGGCTATGCTACACGTCTCGGCTCGTTGATGGACCTGCCATGGCGGGAACGGAGGCCACGTCACACACTGCCGTCGCCGCCGCCTTCTGCTGCTGATGAGATGTCCCGTAACAGACACGCGAGACTCCGTCGGGTCGTGCTGGTGGCCCCTGTTGAAAACCCAGCCAGCGGCTGACGACGATGGGCGGACTTCACAGGGAAAGTCTTTGTTTGTCGTCCCAAAGCACAGAGAAATACTCGCCCTGTTTGGAACGACGAGGTTCTTCTTCTGCTTCTTTCTCCGTATCCCATCGCTTACTAACCACTATGGTGTTTTCCAATACTCCAGTGGTTATAGGAATGGACATAGATTGGATATCTCAGTTGCGAAACATGTGAAATATGCGAGAATATGAATGACAAATTAAACTATATTATCCAGTAGCAACGACTGAGTGTAGAAGAAGGAATAGACGTGGAACAAAAGTGGAATAGAACAAAGCAAAAATATAAATTGAAGGTATAGAATGAAAAAACATATTAAGGATGACAGGTGTGTTATTATTAGGAAAGACGAGAATAATTAAACTTGGCAACAAAACAAGGGGCGATAAAGTAAGGAGGAAAACAGGGAGAGGAATAAGAAAAAAAAATAAAGCAAGAAAGGCAATCCGAGAAGAAGGAGAAAACAAAAAAAGAAGTGATGTAAGATAAAGAAAAAGGAACTAGAAGTAAAAAGCAGAAGTAATGAAATAGAATTGCATGTATAACGAACAAAAGCAAAATAAAAGAAATGAAACAACATATGACAACGAAGCCGAAGAAAAGAAATATCAAGGAAATTTTGGCCATTCCCCCAGAGTGGGTATGTGCCCTAGAGCTGAAGAGAAACAAGCAAACAAAAACAAAAGCAACGCTGATGGAAGCAGACAAGCACGAAGAAGAAGAAAAGAAGCACACGCAAACTTGGCCAATCATCCAGAGTGTGTATGTGCCATAGTGTAAGGAACAAACCAAACAAACTACTAAGACACAAAGTTCAAGAAAAGCAGCAACACATTAACAGAAGCGTCATCGTTAAAAAAGTCGAGCCTCACTCACTTTATCACTTATAGCATTTTCTGAAAAGGCAGACTCCCTTCACTTTCCTTAGCATTAATGCCGGAGTTTGGTTTAGACCAGTTTACAGAATCCGCAACAGATATCTCATCGCATTGATTCATTCAAACCGTGACCATCCCGACGGCGTAACTGTGTTATTCTATAAATAAGGACAGTCACGCAAGTATTCGAGTTTGCATTCTTTATTTCACCATAGCGTTTATGAATCTACTTGGCGATTCAGCATTCTAACGATCATTAAACGTGAAAACGTGCGCTGCTGGCCGTCCACTTGGGGGCCGCCAGCTACCGACTACGATGACTGACTTTCTTCAAGAACACCGTAAACGGAGTCTATAGGCTCTCCAGAATGCCGTCCTGGTCAAATGGCGAGCTGCCCACCGGCGAATCATCATCGTAGTCGTCCAGGATCGGAGCCGACGGCTGATAAAAAGTTCGAAATATGTCTTTCCACTTGTGAGATATGCCGCTATATATGCGGCGGGTGCGCCACCTTGTCTTTTCACGCGAGGCAGGGGTGCACGTGGCAGGGCCGTGCCGCCGAGCCAGCGATGCGGTGGTCGTTGGCCAAAGAACGGCGTGTCCTGTCGAGCGCCCGATGTAGACCACGGGCAACCCGGTTGCAACGACGATTGTTTTCTCAGCGGCAGTGATGATGGCGGCTGATGGCTGCTGAAACTCCAGGCTACCCACCTCCACCCTGAAGAAAGGACAGGAACCTGGGCTCCTACTACTTTCAACCCTTCGTGCTTGAGCCTCGCATGCACTCCTGTTCTTTGCGCGGTGGGCCCTGCCATGATCGAAGACGTAGTCGGGGTATCTCCTTCGGTGGACGGCACCAGCTGCGGCTGCCTGCGCTGGTAGGGGTCTTGTCGGAGGCGCTGAGCGAACGCCGCACCTTACCCAGGCGGCTGCTCACACGCTGGTGTTTTCATTCAGCTTCTCGGCGGCCACCGATCGCCTCTTCTCCTGTGCAAAACGGTATGAAGGCCTTTGGAGGCGGTGGAATGCCTGACCACAGCTGGTGGTAGTGCTGCACTTCTTGCCTCATCGATGGACCCGCAATGCTGGGAGCAGACGACACGTACACACACCGCCGTCGCCGCGTCTGCTGCTTTGCGCTGGCCGTAACAGAAGGCCCTGAAGGCTCGTGGACCGGGCGCCTGCTCGTGGGCCCCTGTTGAAACCACCAGCCCTATGGTTGGCTTTAACCAAGGGAGTCGTTCCGTGGAGTGCGGAGAATCCGCCTTGCTTGCTTGCTTGCTTGTGCCCGTTTGTTGGCTCTTACCCACTACGGGGGATCGGCCATGAAACCGGCGGTTAATTTAATAATATTTTTTAAGAATGAGGAATAAATAAATTGCCGCAGGAATAAACGAAATTTTAAGAATGACTAGTCGATATGGAATAAGGAGGAGAATAATACCACAATATGAGAAACAATTACCGAATGAATGAAAGGAATTCTGGAGTATCAAATTTTGTTAAGGAATAAGTTAGCAGGGAATTCTTCGTGTCTCACCGAGAAATTCGCATAGGGCTGAGCAGACGTTCCCGTTGCTGAAGCCAAGAGAAGACGCCCCAAGGGAAAGAATATTTTGAGAATTCAGATTAATTCTTAAGTTTCTGAATAAAATTTCGAAATGCTTTTTTCTATGCCTAATGAATCGACGGCAGGTAAGCAAGAAATGATCAATGTTTTCAGATTCCTGACAAAAATAGCACATAGGAGATGGCACCAGACCAGACCTGTATAAATAAAATTAAGTGGGGGTATCCGGCATCGCAATTTTGTAATAGCCACTTCCAGTCTTCGAGTGGGACACCATTTATTATTCCAGCCGAATGAAAGATGACCATATTCGGGAACTGGTAATTTCATACTTTTGACATCTTGAGTTAGAGAATACTTCCGAAATCTCGAGTCAGTAATGAAAAGCTGTATCAGGTACAATGGACAAAATAGGACCACCCAGAGACCACCGCGCGAGAGTGTCTGCCATCTCGTTTATTAGTATGCCACAATGACCTGGGACCCATACCAATCGCACGGTATTCAAATTTTTTGGGATTAAGGAAGTGAATGCATTTAGAACGGGAGACTCAGAAGCAGTAGAAGATAAAGATGTACATACTGTCAGCGAATCAGTAACTATAACAACTGATGACTCATTCACTGGTAGTTTTCGAAGGGCTAATATAATTGCGAGGAGCTCAGCTTCGAATATGGGAGTATAATCTGGGAGGCGCAAGGAGTACGACCATGATAAAGCCTCTGAAAATATGCCCACTCCCGCTTTCTCTTCGCGCATGGATGCATCAGTGGCAATTATGTTATTTATGCCCAATCGAAGTAAATGATCCTCTAACAATCCTATTAAATATCTTGAAGGTAAAAGTTTGGCATTAGATGGGAAGATATCATCAAATTCAATTTTTGCTATGGTCGATGATTTATCGTTTGCTACGATGTCGCGTATGTTAACATTTAATGATTCTAGTTGGTCCTGTACGAACAAAACTTGTGGTTTATATATTCGAGACCAAGGCTCATTAAAAAACGTTGACGATTCAGCTACGAATATAAACTGTACTCGACTTTGTGAGGACGCAAAAATTTTTAAATATGTTTTGACGGTGAGAATGCGGAATCTGCAAACTAGAGTGGGGATTCGGGCTTCTAGGTATAGAATACTGTTTGCTGTAAATTTTGGTACCCCTAGACAACTTCGAAGGGCCTCTCGCTCTATGAGAACCAGGGGATGAAACTTGTATGCAGGCCCCCCTGAGTATAGTATGCAACCAAACTCTAAAATTGGTCGAACATACATCCGATAAATCATAAGTAGCTTGTCTCTGCGTAGCCCAGAAGGGTGGTGACCAAGCTTACGTAACATCCCAACAGCGCGTGTTGCCTTACATTTGACGTGCTCAATGTGTCTGCGCCAGCTGAGTTTTTCATCATAAAAAACTCCTAAATATTTGACACAGTCATTTTGGGGAATTACTTCTTGGCGATACTGAAGAGAAATTCTAACTGGAGCATTCAATGGAAAAACAATCAAGGAACTTTTGCTAACGTTTAGAGTCATTCGAATTTGTTCAAACCAGAATTCTAAACTTCCCAAGTATGATTGTAATACTGCATACAGTGAATGAATATCACCTGCCGAAGCAAAGAATGCAATGTCGTCTGCATATACATAAACTGTAACGTTATTGTTCAAAGGAATTGAGCTTAATAGAATATTGAATAAAACAGGGGAAAGAACTGAACCTTGAGGGACCCCTCTAGATTGATCATATTTTGAGGATGATAAGCCACGTTGGGAACAATAAAATTTCCTACCGTTTAGGAACTCATACAACCAATTGATAATATATCCCGGAAAATTCAAGTTTTTTAAGGAATTGAGCAAGATGACATGTTCGACACTGTCGTACGCCTTAGCCAAATCTAGAGTGACTAATGCTGCCAATTGCCGCTTGTGGCGAGCAAGCTTAATACGTCCCTCTAAATCTACATGTGCATGCCATATGGAGTATCCAGGTCTAAATCCTATCTGACATGGGCTCAATAACGAGTTATCTGCAATAAATTTAATGATTCTGATGTATAATACTCTTTCAATTAATTTAATTACATGCGAAGTTAATGCTATAGGTCTTATATTATCAATATGCATACCTGCTCCTTGTTTCTTAAGCAAGGGAATTATTTTTGCAAGTCTCCAGTCTGGAGGGATCCAACCATTTCCAAGTGAGTGATTTACAAGATTAAGAAGGTTCTGAGGAGACACATCAAATAATATTTTAACATGCCTGACGTAATACCGTCAGGACCGGGGGTTGAATTCGGGAGTAACTGAACAGCATGCGCCAGTTCTTCTATGGTTACGTCAATGAAATCATTCACATCTTAAGGTTTTTTGGAATTTTGTTTGTAATTGAGAGGCAAATCGCTGTTTTAGTCCCAATGCAATATCATCTAATAAATCAGCCAATTCTTTTGGGGTTGGAACAACTGATTCTACGTTAATAGGAGAAGGAATAGCCTTACGAGATCTAAGAAATCTAAAAAGAGCTTGTTTATTCTTGCTTTTAGATAGAAAAGTATAACGATTTTCGTCATGTTTAGCTTTAGCTTCGGAAACAATTCTCTTAAATTTAGCTTTGGCATATTTATAATTACTCCAATTAGTAGGATTCTGGTTAATTAAAAGTTTTTTCCATGCAGCCTTTCTGCGCCTGTACTCTCGATCACAATCAGAATTCCACCATGCACTTACAGACTTTCCATTTGTGGAAGGTTTCGTAAACTGTGATTTTTTCATAGTGCTTTTTAAAACAGAACACAAACTCATGGCTGTAATTTCATTTTCAGTGTTAGTCAGAGAGGATAGCGTTGACTGTAAGCTTTTTTAAATTGTGAGTAATTTACAAAAGTGTGCGATTGACATTCCGTTGGGACCAAGGGGATATTAATGTCAATAACTACGGGACGGTGATCGCTGTTTGTTGCAGCATCCACCACAGCCCAAGAAGAGATAAAAAGGCTTGAGCTGGCGAATGATAAGTCTAAAACAGATCTCGTATTACATCGAATAAATGTAGCTACTTTAGAATTTAAACAAGTATAATTGTTTTTACTTATCCAGTTCCACAATAATTTACCGGGAGAGTCTGTGCGGTAACCCCAAGAGACGTGATGCGAGTTAAAGTCTCCTGCAAAAAATGTGTTTGGTCTACAAAAGCTCTGAGTGATGTCAAGAATACCTTCATCTTGTACGCCAATCGGAAAGTAGCTGTTAACAATAGAAAGTGGAGCACAGCCTGGTATAGCTAATTCCAATACCAAAACTTCGTGTTCGCCCGATATTGACTGATAAGCAACTTTCGCTTTATGACAAAATTTTGCCGATATAAAACACGCTAATCCTCCACCTCTAGAGTTCCTGTCCAAACGAAAACATTTATAATTCTGTAAATGAAAATTATGATCCGATGACAGCCAAGTTTCTTGTAACAAAATTACGTGAGGGGACTGTTGGGAAATAAGGTATAGTAAATCTGTGGTAGCAGACAGTATAGACCGGCAGTTCCACTGAAGAACCTTAAGAAGACCTATTTTGATGATAGGCAAGCAGCCGCAACTGCTTGATCCAAAATACTATCTTTTAAAAAATCATTCTTGTTCAAGGGTTCCTTCACACACTTTTTTGATTTAGAATTAGAAATCTGATTCTTGTTTGAGGGTGACCTATTGCGTTTAGGAAGTCTAGCATCCATATCCATATCCTGAATCTCTTGTGAGCTAGACTCAGACAGACATTCTTGGTCAGTGCTTTGGGTATTAGAAGGTCGTTTATCCTTATGTCTGGCAGCATCTGATTGAAACGCAGAGGAAGAATGAATTACACTGAGAGGATTCTGCATACTTTTGGCTAACTGTTCCGAAAACCCATTCAACTGCATGGATATTACTTGTGCCAGAGTTTCTGATAAATTCAATAGGAGTTTTTCTAGGGACTTTTCCACTGCTTTTTCTACGATTGAAGTAATGGACTGTGCCACTGATGTATCCATAGCAAGAGGCTGACGGGCTGTAACTCCTGCATATCCTTGGGTCCTGCTCTGAACTTCAGCTAGAGCTTCTCTGCGCGAACATCGCCTTCTATCAATGACTTCGAGAACCTGCATTTCTTTAGCCCTAGCAGGGCAATCGGGGTGGTCGGCCGGGCGATTAGTTTGGCACAGGCAGCATGTCTGGATATCAGATTTGCAGTCGTCAACACTATGTTCAGACCCACATATACGGCATCTGACATTAGAGCGACACCCGTTAGAGCTGTGACCATATCGCCAGCATTTGCTACATTGCAGAGGTCGTGGAGCAAGGGGTTCAACCCTGTAGATTAGGGGCCATGCCTTTATCTCTGATGGACGCGATGTTCCTGCAAATGTAGCGATAACTGTCTCGGTGGGAATCCGCACATTATTGGATTGCCTGTTACAGCGGTAGACTGACACTACCCCTGCATCTGCAAAAATATCCAAGATTTCCGCCGGCGTTAGACTAGCATCAACTCCACGGACTAGACCTTTGCAACAAGCAAGGTGGGGAGGAATGAAGCAGCTCACCGGATGATTGGCAAAAGAGGTACACTTTAGAAGGTCTTGGATACAGGCCTGGTCTGGTGAGCAGCAAAGAATACCGCCGCGACCAAACTGCCGGACCTCAGTAATCTGGAGAAAGTGAGGGGTCACCGTGCGAAGCTCGGTCTGGATGGCCTTGGGGTTCTTCATCCGAATAGCTCCACCATTCGTCGGCACCAAAGCAACGGGAACGCTGTTGATTCCGCTACGCAGAAAGAGCTCCAAGGGTACATCCTGAGAGGGAATAGATGCAGACCAGAGGGAAGCCCTCTGGCCTGGGGATGAGACCGACATCAAGAAAAACCTGAAGCTACAATGAAATGCGCGAAAAACTCAAAGCAGGCAATAACCACAAAAGAAATATTAAAATAACCGCCGGTTACAGAACCTATAAAGCCCCCGTAAGCGACTTCACCAACGTTAGAACGAGCCTGGACACGCTGGACCGCTCCTGAACTGAACGCGCTCCTAATTTATCTTCTTTTTCTTTTACTAACACGACTTGTACGGGAAATGGTGGTTGTTCTTGTTGTTGTCCTCTACGCGCGGTACATGCCCAATGCAGGGGATTATCTGGTTGATTATTGTTCAACGGCGTTTGTCTTTAGTGAAATAGCGCAACTTACTCGATCTCTCGTCGACGGTTTTACGCATTAAGAAAGAGATCTCTAGAAACACCGTTACGCATAATTGGATTAGATTTAACACCTTCAAGTTTACTATTCATGGGTGCATTGACCCCTGGGCACAGCGACGGGCATATATGCGAGTCCGTTCAAGGTTTCATAACACGGTCAGTGAGATTTACGCAATAACCGCGAATCCAAAACTTATCATGTGGGGGTGCCCTAAGCACCCGGCTCCCCCGTCCCTCGGAAAAGCATTAAATAATGAGGAGCAGTGAATGGCTGCCTTGCGTCGCATGAAGCCCAACGTCCAGGAGGTCATCCTGGGTTGGGCAGAGAGGGTTGCGGATGACTGCCGTGTGTAGCGACCTCCCCTAACTCTGTCCCTTTGCCCATTTCCTTTCAAAAGGAAAAAATAAAGTTTTTACCTACCTCATAATCAACCAAAGTAGGCTCCATTATATTAAATGAGAAGCATTTCTTAGCGAACCCAAGGCACTTTGAGCGTTTCTATCTACGTATCTATCTATCTAGCCACCTACGTCTGGGTGCTCTCGTGATCGCCTTCTTAGCTTCATGTAGACCAAAATTGGCATGGGAGGGTAAGAGGTTTTGACGAATAAGACTGTCTTGGTCATGACATGAAAAAAGTCACAGTTTCGCCGCAAGCGCGAAGCCATGAATGCGATAGCAACAAATTGTAGTGTTTTACGAAGTCAGGCTGGCAGCTAACACTTTTGTATCCGATCTCGCGTAATTACAAAACGCTGGTGTAAGAGAATATGGCCGCTCCAGGGAGAGATACTCTTTCCGCATAGTCACTTCGCGCTGAGAGCGCTGCACGTACAAGGAGTATACGAGCCGCCAGCTGATGGCTCCTGAGATAGCGCGCGCCAGCTACCGCGCCCTTAGAATCAAAATCCAATGTTGCTGCTCGAGCGTGTACAAAAGTACACGTGTACGTTCGAGTACACGTGTACCGCAACGATTGCTAACCTGTGCATGCGTGCTCAAGTTTCTTTCTTTCGTTTGTTTGTTTGTTTGTCTACGAGTGTTCCATCGCCTGCGATAGTGAGAGAGCGTAATATTAGGACCAGTTCAAGACCAGTGGCCTCATATTGGAACCAGTTTGACTCCAGTTCAAGACCAGTAACGTTCTACTGGAACCAGTGCAGTACCAGTTCAAGACCAGTAACTTGAACTTCCTGTTGGGACCATTTGAAACCAGTAACCGGCCAGTTGACTTTCAACTGGGACCAGTCGACACAAATAGAAACCAGCGGAAAAATTATCTCCTGGGAGAGGATAACTAAGTTACTTTATCACCTTACTTATTTTGTGACCACAACAATTTATCCACAAGTGTGTTCTGCTTACCTCTTATGTTTCTATTGGAATAGACCTTATATTGTATAACGTGTATTTAACTATGCTTGTATTTATGTATTTATTGCGTATTGTTGTACTATCTGCTGTAATATATTGCTGTAATATATTGCTGTTTTGTATGTATTACTATTTTAGGTTATCACTTTATGTTACTTTGTGAACGACTGTTATTGATTTCATTTTCTTATTCCTGTTGCTGTAACCCCCCTTTCCCTGCCTTGATCTCATATGAGATTGGCAGTATTTCTAAATAAATAAAAATAACTGTGTCTTCCTCTCCGTGCGTGTCGTTTGCACGATGTTTCGTTGCCCGGTGCAGTTATGGTCACCTGGACCGTTATTCTTACCAGAAGCCAGTATACCCTTCGCTGGATGGAGTATCTAGGCGAATTCTCTCACGGTGGGACACCAATGGCTGTAGGTGAAGCATATATTTTCTTCAAAGTTTGTAACTGACTATAGGTAATACATTCTGGAGCGCCTGTCGCAGGGGACAAGTTTCAGCACGCAGTTTTTCTTGTGTTCAAGCATTACTTTGTTTATTACTCCGCAAGAGCCACCTCGAAAAGGACTAACGGCCGAGTGGAGCGATTCTTTCGGCTCTGAACTCATTTACTGCGACTGGAGTCTTAAACCACAGTGCCCACAACCATCTGATATATGATGCCTACTTAATTTCCTTCTAAAACAGCGTTCAGGGAACGGTAACCCAGCGGTAATTGTTGAGAACTGTTTAGGAAGAGAGAGCCACGAATATTCGAACAACGCTCCACTATAAACAATGCACTTATTAGCACGGATTTTACTGAAATAAGTTGAACTTTCCGCGCATTGATGATCTCTTGCTCTGTAGATGACAATGCGTTTTTGTCTCCTTTATGAAGAGATATATGGCTCTACATTTCGTAGGTAAAATATTGCATTCTTACTCAGTTAAAGATACACAGTTAAAATATTTATCTGCATTTGAACTGGCTTTGAGTGGCATTAACATAAAGTGGCTTAAATTTGAAATCAACTGAACAGTAACTGGCTTCAGATCGGCATGGTTCACTAATAACTTGAACAGAGAAGAAATATCATATTTGGTAGTGGCGAACGGTGTAAAGAATACTGTTTTGAGAATTCGGTCGATACATTTGAATCAACCGAATCGATTAGTCTAACTGGGTAATACAAACAAAGTAATTATTGTGCCACAGTACTACAGCTAGCTGTACTAGACACAGTACCAAGTACGGGGTGCCCGAATGTCATTGACCGCTTCAAATTTTGTTTTTAAATGATGAAATGATCAATGAATGTGGACACTTGTAACGAATGGGCGGTTATGAAGGACTTTACCGCAGTTTATTACTGACAGAGTGCACAGTAATAACTTGCTAAAATATGTTTCTCGCTCATGTCAATGCTGGGTTTGAATATTCGCGGTTGTACGGCGGAGGATCCCGCCATCCGCGCCCGTTTCTCCAGTTCCGCTCATCCTTAAAGACACCAGTGTGTACTGCGACTACAATTGCAGCTAAAATATACACTGCGTAATCTTTATTGTAGCTGCGGCTCGTTATCAAAGCTGCTTATGTGTGCAGAATTTCAGGAAAAAGGAACTTCAACTTTTCGCCATTAGGCGTCCTTCACCATCGCCTCACCGAACCGAAAACGCACCATGCAAAACCTTCCGACAAAGTACGTAGTGCGTCAAGACGTCGTGATACCTTATTTTTTATCAATTCTACTTAAGTCATGACTAAAAATAAATCGAAAATCCTTCTACATGTGCATATATACTGACGCGTAGCTTTGGTAGTCGTTGGATTGCGACTTTTGCCGGTGTGTGGATGAGGAGCTGGCGGAAGGATACAATGCCACTTGCATTTTTTTTTTCTGCTGTGCCAAGATGGAGCCGTGCGAGACTTTCGCAGCGTTGATGTGAGTCCCCCATGGGTGTGATTTCGCCCGCACGGGGTTTCGATCAACGTCTCACGCGCTCCGGAAACACTTGACCATCATGGAAACCAGCGCCGGACTCAAGGACGGTGACGTACGGGCCGAAAATGAAGCTCTCAAGCTGGAATTGGAGCGGCTCCACCGCGAGCTCGCCCAGACCAGCCACGAAAAGATCCAGTCGGCACAGTACGGTCTCGTCCTGCTGGACGAGAAACAGGCCCTGCAGCAAAGATGCGACGAGCTCGAATCCATGTACGACACCACCAAGCACGAGATGGAAATACTTAAAGAGGTAAGCGCACGGGAGTCGTGACGCATGGTGCATCTATCCCTTTGACGTGAGTGGTAGGCGTGGTAACCGGTTTTGCACGAATTCACGACGCGATCGCGGATTTTTTTAGCGCCTTAGTTCCGCCTAACATTCCCCGTAACCTCGCGCTGAGCTTTCCATTCATGCAATGTTACACGTGGATGCAGTGATGCTTGCGCGAAAGTCGGGTGTATTAGGGTTAGGCGGCGCTACCGGCTCCTTTAATTTCTTTCCTCTTCCAATATTTAGCGATTTTGCGTTGGCGATTCTGCGTGAAGGTCGCGTCGTCGATTCGTTATTAGCCCAAGAAAGCTTCGGAGTTCCGTTTTGAGTGCGTAGGCGCGTTGCGCCGATTACAGCGCCAGCATTTGCACTTGATTTCCGCCACGGCAGGCAGTTACCCGGAAAAAAAGAAAAAAAGAAAGTTAGAGGAATGGAAACAAGAACTAAGTTTTGGCGTACGCATCTCGTTGTTAATAGCAAGTAGGGCTCCCGTTTGTTATCTTGATTTGTAGTTTCTGTGCGAGGGGCCGTAATTAAGAAGCGGCGCCCGAGTTTGCCCGAGAGACCGCTTAAACTCATCTAGGTCGTGTGGTGGTGTAGCCAGCAACTCGTGACGCGTTGACACCGAAACCGTAATGTTCCACGCATTCTTTCGCGTTCCTGGCGGTGCACGATCCTTCCTGTGCAATAAGAAAAAAAAAATAATAAAGGAGAACGAAAGTGATGAATCTCGCTGCGTGTTTGAAAGCTAAACTTAGTGTTCCAGAACATTTTATGAACTGTGGGCGATTGCTTCATCTAGTATCGAATTTTACGAGTTCATATTCGCTTGCTCATTTAAGCTTCTCTTAGAACTTTAGGGGAGAATGAGTGATGGAAAGAGGAATGGCTGTCAAACCAGGCCAAAGACGTGCACAACAACATGCTTCTTGCATGCAGTACTCATGACATGATAGCAAATGTTAATGCTGTAAAGCGCTGTCGCCTATGCCACTTTTCAGTCATTTGCGTCCATGTGTTAACATTTCTAGAGCCAGTATGCCATGGCAGACTTCCTGATACAACTCATCATAAATTCGTGTTTAAAAAAAATTAGTTCTACAAGGACAGGAAAAATGGCAGAGCAAGTCAACAGTGCCGGCTCACCATTGCCATGTTCCTGAATTGTCCTAGAAATGTTGCTAGACATCCAAACATTTTTGTCTCGCAGCTTATCAGATGGCACAGTAACATTGAATGCTTCTGACTGAATCGTTTCAGCTGGGGACATAAATATTCGTGAACCCTGGTAAATTAATCAACCCTAAAAGAGGCATCTCTTCAATGAAAAAGGACACTAGATTCATTGTATTATTTGTGCACCTTTCCAAATAAATCAATTGTAATAGATAAATCAATCCTGATAAAGCTCAATTGCATTTGAAAGTGTTAGCATGCGACACCTGTATTTTAAAAAGGCAGGTCTGGAGAAGATTCAAGCTTAAGCGGTTTTAACAAACCATAGTGGGGTACCACCTTTTTGGAATAATTGTATAGAACGGGTTCTTGTAATTGCTTTTCATTTCCTGTCTTTGTGCCTCAGTACTAGATGAAAGTAACAATTGCATGAAACCAATAGATGACTTTTATCCACGGAACGTTATCATATTGCATTTTTATGTCAAATAATTATTACAGTTATGATAATTATTTGGAATATATTCAGTACTCATGATTGCTCTTCATTTGCTGTCCTTGTTCCTTAACACGAATGTAGCAACGACGTGAAACCAATGGATGACTTAATTTCCCTTAGTACACGGAGTGTATGGTGCTGTTAAGCTATTGTGCCAAAGTTACGTGCAGCGTGGATCTGACGCTTTGAACTTTTCGACAGGCCCTCGCCAAGGTGCAAACAAGTCAGAAAGTGTCCACAACTACAGGCATTGAACAGGAAGAGAGCCTTCTGCAGGAAACTGCGACCAAGGAAGCTTCACTCACATCGTCTCTCCAGGAATTGGAAAAGGAATTGAAACAGGTAAGGATAGAGATGATTTTAATTTTTGGAGCTTACTCAGGCCATTAGATGATCATTTTCTCTTGCGTGTATACTGACGTCTAAGAAACATGGTGCCTGAACATAGAGTATGTCTGCACAATTGCTTTCGGCATGCAAATTGACCATAACACCATGCGTTTGGTGTCGCAAATGGAAAAACAGTTGGCATTAGATGCCAGTGGTAGCGTCGCTACAAGCACTTCTGTGAAGTTGTGTGTATTTTTGTTTTTAAAGTGTACTTGCACATACCTTTGGTGTTGTCGAAATTGCAGCCACATTTCATGCATGTAAGACTGACACTTCTCAAGAGTGAAGGTTGTGGAGCGCTTATGATATTTTAAAGTTGTTTAAATAAAGTCTGTCTTCAAATGCTGGACCTGGAGTTGTCGGAATTGTCACAGTGCTACGATCCAAAGTGTAAGCTTGCTGCCTGCAGTTTAGCTATATGGCGGAGTGCGGTGACACTACTATAGAAGAAGCAAAAAATTCTGCACAGAACTTTTAGCAATCTTAAGAACAGAGTTGACCATTGTGTTATGACGTCGGGACGCGTACATCTCAATGCGTAAACCAGGACTAGTTTGTAGGCATAGATATTAAAGCCCAAAAGAAAAACGACAAGTCAAAAATGTTTTATCATTACTCCTTGTTTATGTCATTTAGTACGTTGATCACATGTGTTAGCAATTGACATTAGGGGCGAATAGTAGGCTGTGTGACTCAAATCCCACATTTTGTACTTCTTCCTTAGTGATTCTGTACCTTACATTACGTGGGAGTTCTAAAGTTCAGTACTGAGCAATTTATATTGGTTCATCAATCTGTTATTGCACAGGCTTTCCTTAAGAGTACCTCATTTTCAGTGACAGAAATGTGTAGTAGTTAGTGACCAAAGCCAAACTGTATCCCAGCAGTGACTATTCAAGATATAATTTACAGTTATGTGTTTTTGGATGTTTTAGTAGGATGCACTCATATGCATACATATGTTTTGTGATTGTATGTTGGGCTATTTCATTTTCCTTTCAGATAGGACATGATCTTTTAAAAATTAAGGCAGAGAGAGATATGCTATTGCATTTTGGGCATGAAAAAAAAATTGTGTTTTCTCGGGTATTGTAGTTTCGTGATTTACGTCAACCATGTCGCTGGGTCTGTTTCACAAAACTGGAGGAAAATTTGGATTTTGCCAAGAGGGCTTCTTTTAACATGATGACCATGAAATTGCTGCCTTGGGTATCCCGTTATAAATTGAACTTGTGGCAAGTGTGTCAATTTTATTATTATTATTATTATTATTATTATTATTATTATTATTATTATTATTATTATTATTACACATGATTTCAAAAGCAATAGAATGGGATTCCTTCCCCTGGGAAATTAATTTAGCTACCTTAAACACTTTTGAAAGTAATTGTAACACATCACCTTAGTGCGCCGTAGTGCTACAGTTTTTGTACACATGCAGTAGTATCTTATTGCAGCATTCAGTTAATGAGCGTTTGTGTTTCTCACCTGTTGCATTCTATTTTTTTTTTGTACCACAGTAGGTATTTAAAGAAAATTTGTGTACTAACACACAGTGTACTAGTTAAGCATAGTAATGTGATTGTTTGACTGGAATGTAGGAATGACATCTGTAACTGGGGATAATTTAGGAGCTTAGCACTCGCTTATAAAGGTTTTCCATTAGTTCAGAATAAAAGTATCCTTGTGTGTATGTATGGCCTAGAAACTCACATGAATGAATATCTTTATGCATAACCACTTATTGTGCCTTATACGTTGGCTGTCTTTATAAGATACACGAACAGACATATATAAAAGAAGCTGAGGTAGCTTTGGTATTATGAAACCATTAAGCGCACAAAGATGTGAACAAGAAGACGACACACAGAGCACTTATTCCCGTCTTTGTGCGCTTAAGGGTTTCATTTTATTTATTTATTTGAAAATACTGCAGGCTCACTTAGCCCTTGCAGGAGTGGTAACAGAATGCAACATGAAACAAAAAACAATCATAAACAGAAATCGATGAGTTGTACTTTAGAAACAAAGGATTCCACAGTATTACAATGCACAACACTATCAGGCAACTTATTCCACCAAGAAATTGCTGGGGGAAAGAGTGAATGTTTGTGTAGGTTGACGCGGCTTGAAGGCTGTCGAATTGTTTTACTGTGGTTAGTTCTTGATGAATGGGGGAAAGAATGACGCAAGTAACGTGACTTTTGAATTTTGAAATGGTCATTGTACAAAAGATAAATTAATTTAAGCTTTGAAACTGTTCTTCGTTTTGAAAGTGGTTCAAGTTTTGCTTTCGCTAGTAGTTCAGATACGCTGGATTGTCTAGAATAAAGAGAATATATGAATCTGGCCGCTAGTTTTTGTATGCACTCAATTTTATCAATTAGGTGTTTTTGTTAAGGGCTCCAGATTAAGTCAGCATACTCTAATGATGGTCTGATGAGTGTCTTATAGGCATTTAATTTCACATTTGGTGGAGTGTTGCGTAACTTCCTTCGTAAGAACGATAGTTTGCGTTCGGCAGTTTGACAGATTGAGATGTGAGGATCCCAGTTAAGATTGTCAATGTACCAACAAGCTCGGACTCGGCCTCTTATTCAGTAGCTTTGGTGTTTACATTGGAATCATGGATACTTATAAAGCACTCATTGTTTTTCTCTGTGTCTGAAGCTGTTTGGAATATCATCATTGATTTGTTTGTTGGCTAATGATTGGCATTCATGTTTTAATTGATTATATGTGCAAGATATGTTGTAGCTACTTCATGCTCTTCAGCAGTGCTCTGTAATTGGTACAACTTGTACAAGATGGCAACTAAATTGGAATTGGGAAGAAGTTGTTATATTTTCTGGTGGTCTCCGACATTATTGTGTACTGTGAGCCGACTCTGGCAATAGTGGGGTTGTGAATGTGTGGAAATGTTGGCCATTTCATGGAGATGCTGGCCCCTTTCTACACTTTTTGGTGTTCCTGCGTGGTGTACCGAAATTCAATCTCTTCCATTGTTTTCAAGTATGCTGCGTCACAAAAATCAGTGCTCATGCGACATTGTAACGCATTGTGTAGGCACATGAATAATCTTTGTGCAGTATGAAGTCGAGGCTAATCGGATTTTAATTGAATGAGGGCAAAAGCGCACAGGACAAGATAGGAAAGGCAGTGGACATGTTGACTGTGATCTAAATAATCTTATTCATGCTGGCTGTGTGTTAGCTGATGGCTTCAGTGAAAATATTAATACTATAATTAATTGAACAGGTTAGTGATGGTCTATTGTAATAGTGGAATTGGTACAAAATGAAACGAAGTGGCAATTGTAGTGAGAGAGGTATGAAGTGATGACATTAAAAAATTTGCGCGCATGAAGTCATTGCAGTGCAAAATTAAAACACACAGATAAGGAATGCGCTGCCAGACATTACGGTGCTGTGTGTTCCTTTTATGTGTGTTATTTAGCACCACAGTGGCTTCATCAAGTACTAATCAACTAGCACAAGGAGAAGTTATCCTTAGGATTGATTAATACTGCTGGTTCTTCATGAAAGTATAATGCAAGGTTTCAAGGAGAGAAGTCTTTGACTGGCAGTTAGCACTGACGAGAATGAAAAGAAGCATTGAATATCAAATGAGCACACAATGTGCTTGTAAGAAGAAAGAAAAAGATAAGCAGTCTAATTAGTACAGCAAAGTGTCTGTGGCATTTGCTGTGTTCTCTGGGATGCTCGTGGTATGAATGGGCCGTTATTAAAAAGTACAGTTAGTGCGCAACTTGTTTTTAAAACGACCTTCACCATGTCCTTACGATGCTTTTATCCTTACAGGTTCGTCAGGAGCTCAGTCGGGTCCTGGCTGAAAAGGAGCGTCTTCAGAATGAGAACTATGAGATCATGAAGCACGGCGATGTGTCAGACTGGGAGCGCAAGAACCTGCGCTCAGAGCTGAAGGACATGAAGCTCAGGGAACAGAGGCTGCTCACCGACAACAACGAACTCGAGGAAGAGAACATCTCTCTGCAAAAGCAGGTCTCGTCGCTGCGGTCGTCACAGGTCAGTATTTTCTCGGCTCTTCATATGTTCTCGGTGTGAATGTGTACATACCCATCTGATAAACTGCAACTGCATAGGACTGCATGCATTTCAATCTCCATGGTTGACCTAGAATTCATGCTGGTTGACTGTTATTGTGCATTATTGAGGCAGCTAGCATCAGAAAGTGTCACCTGGGTAGCATGGTTGCCAGGTCGTAAAGAAAAAAAATAGCCAAGAAATTAGAAAAAGTAGCCAAAAAGTAGCCATCTTCAGCCAAGGGCAGTAAAAGTAGCCAAAAGTAGCCTCGCATACGTGAGAACAACTGTGATCTTTTGTTTAAATGACTAAATGCAAGAGCCTTTGATGGAAATGTAAATGAGTACAGCATGAACCCTTCAAAATCACATCTGCTAAAATTGAAGTGTAAATTGTTGACTTCAGCAATCATTTCATGCAGGATGAATCAGTTTCTTGAGCTGTTGCAAAAGTGAAACTCTGGTCACGTGTCTTGCATGACTTGTCTTAAAAGGATTAGAAGTATTAGCCTTGTGGCGACAATAAAAATGAGTACTGCACGAGTGTGTTAAAAATCACAGTTGCTGTGACTGAAGCATAAATTGCAGTTATTTTTGCAATCGTTTCTCCCATGATAACGAAGGCCAAGCAGTTAATATTCCCCAGTCGCAGGCTGTACCCAATTGTAAGCAATAACACAATTCGTCAGATATGTGATTTTTGATGTTGATGAGTGCAGAGCGTCCTGGATGCAGAGCGCTTTTGATTGTATCGTCCACTTCTAATTACAAGTTAAAGTCGCGTTCAGCAATAGGTGTCCTCAAAAATGAGGCCCCATGCGACAGTTCCCGCCACCAGAGACCCAGCCACGTTACCAAAAGTATTTTCTTTTGTGTAATGCAAGTGTCAAATTAAATTTGGGAAGCTGGAAAGACACCTTAATCGCCACGCATTGACACCGCATACTCGAACGCCAGTGGCTGCAACATCACAAGATATTGATATTTGGTCGAAATAGAGTGAACAAGAAAGTAGCCAAAAAGTAGCCAGATAACCAAGACGTTTTCTTCTGCTGCCACCGGCCTTAAAAAGCAATCAAACCTGGCAACCCTGCTGGGTAGTGCTGGTCTTCTGTATTAACTATGTATGTATTTGTCTTTACGGGTTTTTGTTTTTGTATTTAAGCACGAGTTAAAAGAAAAGTACAGAGTAAATCTTTTGAGCATTCCAAACTGAACAGGTAGCTCAAAAATGTCATTTGGCGTTACTATTATGGCAGCATTATGGTTTTATACGTATAAGTGCACCCTAAAGAAAGTCAACATGTCCTGTGGTGTATATTTTCACCAGCCAGTAATGAACATGTCTCACTATTTGGAATATCATAGTAAAGAACAAACAGTATTGTACTTTGTAAAACGATAGTAGTGGATGTTTACTAAAAAAAGCCCATGAATCAGGAAGGCAGGAATTTTTAGGCCAGAGCCTGTATCATAGAGGGTGGCAGCTTTGTTGCTGCAAACATTTCTCTAAGTAGACAGACTTGCGTAAAGCATTATGTATATTATTCACGATTTTGTCAGCTATCAGGTTCTGTCAAGGAAAAGCATTTGTATTAGTATTACAGACAAACCTCAATGGTGCAAACATGTATATAATGAGTTATCAGATATAACGAATTAAACCTGTTATAGGTTTCAAAACAGGAGAAAGTGCCTCAGATCAGGCTGGCCGACGTTTCGATAGGGGACCTATCTTTGTCAAAGGCGCCTTGTCATGCCTGGCGTGTTAGTTTTAAGGGGTTAGTGATGACGTCATGTCCAGCGGTGGCGCGTTTCTGAAACCAAACAACAAAGCAGCAGGGCGGTTTTACCTCCTCCCCAAAATTCACAAAGTACCATCCACCGAATTATACACTGCCAATATTCCAGGGCGCCCAATAGTATCAAATAACAACACCCCAACCGAGAGCCTCTCCGAATTCCTTAACCACTTTCTCGGGGACATTCCGAAGACATTCCCGTCATTTGTACAGGACACCCCACACCTACTGCGAATAATAGAAGAGATTAATAGCAAAGGCACACTACCACAAAACGCCATCCTCGTCACACTAGACGTTACCTCTTTATACACGAATATCCCGATCCCAGAGGGCCTAACCTCAATAAAGCAAACTTTAAATCAACATAATGTACAGCATTCTACTGAAGTATATTTATCATTACTAGAACTAGTACTATCACACAACTATTTTGAATTTGAAGAAAATTACTACCTTCAAATACAAGGAACAAGCATGGGCACCCCATTCGCACCCACTTATGCAAACATATTCATGGGAATTCTGGAAACAAACTTCCTGGCTCGCTGCGCAGACAAATCCCACACATACCTTCGGTACATTGATGACATACTTATAATATGGGGTCACGGCAGGGACAATCTAGCTAAATTTACATCATTCCTAAACTCCTTTCTTCCAACGATAAAGTTCACGTCCGAGACCTGAGCTGACTGCATCAGCTTTCTTGACACAACCATATATCTTGAGAATGGTATATTAAAGACAACGCTGTATAAAAAACCATTTGACAAGCAACAATACCTAGATTATACTAGCCATCACCCAAAACATTGTAAACAGGGCATTTTCAGGAGCCAAGCAACAAGGTTACGTCGCATATGCGTAGAGGATCAGGATTACGTAAACAGACTTACTACCCTAAAAGAAACACTAGCAAACAGAAGCCATCCAAACGCGCTCCTTCATAAGGCTTACACAGACGCACTAAAACTAGATCGCACTGAGACACTCAAACCACGCCCTAAAACCACAACAACAACAACGCCTCTTCTCACTACAAAATTTTCCAACGCACTTCCGAACATAAACAACATCCTCGCAAAATACTATCCGATTCTAACAACCAACCAGAAACTTAAAAAAATCTTCGCCAAACCGCCTAAGGTTGCCTACAGATGCAACGCCAATTTTAAAGATATGCTCGTACATGCAAAACTCGCAACAAGAACTACACCAACGTCTGGACCCTGTGGGCGTCCAAGATGTTCTGCGTGCAAACATATACAGCCAGCCACCAACGTAAAAAGCACAGCATCCGAAAACAACAGACGCGCCACCGCTGGACATGACGTCATCACTAACCCCTTAAAACTAACAGGCCAGGGATGACAAGGCGCCTTTGACAAAGATAGGTCCCCTATCGAAACGTCGGCCAGCCTGATCTGAGGCACTTTCTCCTGTTTTGAAACCTATAACGTGTATCCATCCATCGGCTCCCTTCTTGAAATTAAACCTGAAGCATTTATTGTCGATATTGGCAGTTATGACCAACCTATATTTAATATTAGGCATAAGAGCGGTATTTTCTTCGTGCATATGACTATTAAAATGAGGTTTGATTATATTTGTAAGCTGGCATAGTGGCTTAGTGACCGTGTCATTACATTTCTAAACAGAAGGGTGCGATTCCCAGCCGTGGCTAGATTTCAGTGGGAGCGAAATGCAAGAACACGTGTGTTCTTAAAGGGGCATTGAAATGAAACAATAAATTAGTTTAGACTGATAAGTTATGCTCTGAAAACATTAGTGTCATTAATTTCACCATCATATGTTTAATAATACATAAGAAAATCAGTCAAACGTCTCACTTTTTAAATTTCCCGCCGAAATCTCCTATAGTGACGTCACGGATTTCGAAGTGTCTTTTCGCATTTTGGGCATGTGGGCCCAATGGAATTTCCTGAAACTCGATATGCTAAGTTTCTGGCCCCCTCAGAAGACAACGTACATCACTTGTACCGATTAGCAACTACGTAGACCCTAGCAGGCGTCATCAGAATCAATGAAATCGCGATGACTGATGTGGGAACTTCAATGTGACCTCGCCACCTGCATTTTCGTTTTTTGTACGTTTTCTCACCAAGCGTTTTCTCACAGCAAGCATGGTGTTTTTGGTATTGTGAAAGGCTAATTTACTAATACAAGAAAAATCGTTTTTCTCTTTTAAATGTGCCTGTACGATTTAGTTTAGGGTCCTGCACTGCAACTTGTGTAATTTACTGAGCAAGAAATGGCAGCTTGAACGTCTCCGCTTTCTTATCCGTTTCAGGTGGAATTCGAAGGCGCTAAGCATGAGGTGCGCCGTCTCAAGGAAGAGGTGGAATCGCTGAACGCCCAGCTCGAGGAGCTAGGCTCGCTGCGGCGCATCGGCGAGCAGCAGCTCGAAGAAGCGTTGGAAGCGCTCCAGTCGGAGCGTGAGCAGAAGTACGCCCTCCGGAGGGAACTGGACCAGCGGCTCACGGCCGAGTCGCCCGTGTTCCACCTCGACGGGCTATCCTTCGCGGGCTTCCGGCTTGGAAGTAAGCGTTCCCTTCCCCATCCTCTTGTGCACCGGCCGAACGACCGCGAGCCATTGACTTTGTTGCATGCTGGCTCGCGCTTTAATGCGGCGGCGGGGAGCAGTGACCAGGTGCGCTGCACGAAAGCTAAACAGGGGTCACACGGCCCTGTGTCTTCTAATTTGGGGTCTTCCTCTCTCCGGCTTGGTTCAAGGTCTTTGAAGCTTGCGAAGCATAATGTTGGCTCGCGTGCTGGGTTGTCCTACGTCCTGAGGTGTGGTGCGCGGTCTTCTGGTCCGCTGGTGCGTGCTATCTCACCTGCTCTTTGTCGCGGTGTCGCTACGCGTTTGGCCGCCCCTGCATGCTGCCAGTACAGTGGTGTGGTCGGTGCCTCGCTTAGCACCATTTCTGATGCCAACTCGTCCTTGGACTCTGGATTCGGTAACGACCTGTCGCCTCATTGCAATCATCACGCTTTGCCACACGACTGTTGTCATGGGGCTGAAGTTTCTGGTGAAGACGTTGCTCTTCGTACGCCTAGCTGTGCAGGAAGTTGCGGCTTGGCAATCTGTGAGGAAGCCGATGCACCGTTTTGTTGTCAGCCATGCTCGTCGTACCCATGTAGCCAGCATCTCTGTCACACTGTCGACCACGCACACGTAATGGGTGGATATTGCAGCGCACGAAGTTGCCACGCGTCGCATGGAGGGCACGACTGCAATTTGCATTCTGGGCGCCTTGCGTGCAACACAAATCAGACCACACACGTGACACGCAGTACTAGTGAGATTAGGGGTGAAACCCCCAGAGGGGTCACAGACACCAGTAAAGATTGCACTTGCAAAAACGCACACAATTCTGCAAGCCCCAATGGTGGGGTGCTGGCAGTACAGTCAAACCAGAGTTCCAAGATGAAAGCACATTTCTTGTCACAAATTCAGATCAAACACTCCGATCTCGGACAGGATGCCACGATTCGCGAAACGAGTCTCAAGTCCTCTCCTTGCCTGCTGAGTAGTTCAGTGCACAACTTTGCAAGGCAGACGGCGGCCTCTCATGTGGAGTGCACTTGCAGTTATGAATGCAGCTCTGCAAATGTGGGGAATGACACGCAAGTCGACGGTCGTAGCAGTTGCGATAAGCCTAGTTTTCAGCCGCCAGGCCAGTTTGACCACACTGCGGACGACTGCGCGGGCAGCAGCGGCACTCTGCTGGCGCAGAGGGATAGAAATGAGATCTTGCAGAAGCGCATATTTGATGGCAGCTGGAGCTCCTTGTCTTCCATTTCGCCCACGCGTCAGGACAGCTTTCCAGATACAGACTGGCCTTGCAGTGCTTCCGTTGAGGGTAGTGTCATAGGCGATTATCTGCCGCAGCCGGTGGCTACCAGGAACAGTTCGATAGCTTCTTCGAAGAGTACAAAGCGCCATTCGTGGCATTGCAAAGGCCGCAAGGCAGTGTGCAAGGTGTCTTGTGCAGTGGTCGATTATGTATTCGCGCCATGACGTTTGCGGAACAAGGCTGTGATAAGTTAATGCCTGAGCAGTTTTCCTGTATAGGTATGTTTTTCAAGTGTACAGCGTTAAGCGCAACACTCAACAAGCATACACAAGCTGTACCCATGTATTGCAAAGGGGGCTGCACTAAACATATTACGTAGAGATTTCAGAACTGCCAATAGCAAAACTGCCATGCGCTGTGTATTAAGTTTAGGGCTTGGACAACTGCAAAGATGCACTGAATCAGCAGCTCTCCATTTCGCATATGCAGCAGTGAGGTGTTCAACACATGTGACTTAAAAGCAGTGCAATGTTGTCTTGTGAGGTAACGTTTAGCCTGAGTTATGTTCTTGTTTAGAGCTTGACGTTTTTATTTTAGCTGTTTCCTGTGATACCTAGTGGTACTTGTGTTTGTGCATGACATGCTAGGCAGGTTGTGTGATACTTTGGTTGTGGCATTATATTTTGTTGAGTTTGTAGCTTGCATTTTTAATATAAGTAGTATTACCTATGTCTCTTCCTTGTGTTATCTAGTTCACTGTGCATGCTGCCCCATGCATGCTCTTTGTGTACGTCCTTTTGTTGAGCTTTTGAAGTACGAGGTTGTGATGAATATTGCGCAGTTTTCACAGATGTCGCAGCTGGTGTTTTCTGGAATGTGTGGCTTTCAACCGCAACCATGCGCTGTGCTGAGTGCATTTTGCATCATTTTCATTCACTCAAACCCACTTATAACAATGTTCAAGTACCACTAAAGTTCCGTTATTATAACCTGTAAATGTTCTGACTGGGTTGCATGGAAAAATTTTGAGACCATTTCACTCAGTGAAGGTGGGTGGAGCTGACAGGCGCACTGCCGACTCTGCACTCGTCGCCATTCTTCATGAGCATGCTGTTGCTCGGGTGTTCTCACAACGCGTGGTCAACCCATACTTGCCACGCATGACTGCACCAATGCAGCGCCTAAATTCGACTGATGTGGCGAAACACTTTCGAAATGCGTATCGGTGTTTTTTTTTTTTCCACTATAATGCATCAGTTTGTTCAGCCGCTTCATAGAGGGCGTCAGGAGTTCCACTTTAATGTTTAAAAATACACCACTGCTACCTAGAGGGCACTAGGCATTCTTTGTAAGATGTGCAAAACGCATATGCACGGGTTTTTCTTCCACCCTAATGCATTAGTTTCTCCCGCCACTTCATGTAGGGTGCCAGGGGTACCACTTTAATGCTTCAAAATACACCTCTGCACCCTACTGGGCGCTACACGTTTTTTGTACATGGATGGACGCCTCAAAATCAAGGAAACGTGCTACTTACAGCTCTGTTGTAAAAACAAAACAAGGGAGACTGCAGAGCGTTTAAAGAATTGTAATGGCGGAGTGGCCAGCGATCCTCTCCTCCTCCTGACTGCAGCTTTTATTGATCTGTTTCACTTGATAGGTAAGTGGCCATTGATCAGTGCCTGATGACGATGCACAGCTTTCCCGTTTCTACTTCATTGGTTGAATTGCCTTTCATCTTTGACAACTTCCGCCATGTTTGTGACACTTTGCGCTCATTGCACTGTGAAAATGGGCTTGCCGAGCATTGCACCCACTGCAGATGAAACTGTGTTTGTTAGCGACGCGATCATAAATCTGGATGCACGCATGCAGCCTGCACACGGAGAGTCAGAATGAAACTGTTTGCTGTAACCACTGCGAATATAATCTAGATCTCTAACAGCGCAGTAACGGATAACAACCTCGCAGTTGTGACGCAAGTGGTCATAGCGCTACAGTCAAGTCCCACTATAATGAAATATTCATAATGAAGAACTTTCAGTTCCCCTTGAGCCGCTCATAGAAAACAATACAAAAAATCAGGCTTTGATCCATGCTGATCCAATAGATTTGGTCACGTGGTTCGATAGACACCCGATCGATATCACCAGATCTGATAGAGCAATGGTACGTAGCTTTGAATGATTGAGCAATTCACTACGTGAAATGGTTGACAGTAAGATAATCATATGCCCCGTACCACTGTGTTCATGCTGCTCTTTGCGAGTTCTAACTATGCATGACCTTCCCACAGCGCTATTGCAACAAAAATGAAGTCATTTGCCAGGAGGGCTTTTCTTCGCAGGGGAAACGCATGCTGCGAATGCCTCATGCATCTGGGGCACAGAGTACAGAGATAGTGTTCAATGTGCATATTTGTGTTCCTGGCTTTTGGGTCAAACCTTAAATGTTAAGGGCTGATTTCTGTGGCAGTATTGTCAACAATACGAAGCCAATCTTGACACTTTCCTCTGGAATATGCAGCCTTGTATTTTGAAGTTAGCCAAGCATTTAAAAGAGCTAAACAAAATCACTTAATTCTACATTTGTAACTTCGAAGGAGATGGCAACGTTTCGCTTCAATTTGTGCGGTGGTATTCTTTAGATGTTCATGAATCCAAACAAATTCTGGGATCAAGAGTCCTGGATCAGAGTTGTAATTTTCCTCAGTATCTGAATAGTTTGAGGTGGGGCCAAAGACATCAACATTCCGTCACAATGAATGGTGTCCCTCGTTTGAACAGTAACTTGAGGTGCGGTCAAGTGCGTTTGAATTAGAGTTTGGTGCCAATTTATAATGCATACGCTTGCCAGGGTCTAGTGGATGAGTCAGCACTGGTAATTATCTATCTTTGTGTGGTCCTTAATGAAGTTTCACTCCAACGAAATTCTATTACACTGAATTTTTTCACTCGTCTCATTCATTTCAATGTGGTTGGTTTTGACCATATGAGCAAAAGCTAAGGTGCTCTTTGACGCAGGTGCTGCAGATAAAACCGTAGTTGCTATCGACACAATCGTAAATATCGCCCATGCATTTTTGGAAGCAAACCGAGACTACCGTTAGCCAAAACCCTTTTGGATGTACCTTAGATCAATAACACTGTGGTCATGCACGACGGTCATTCTAAAGGCACATGTCCTATGTGACTGAGACCAAACAGTGAGTCCAAATGATCTGATTTGGTGAACTAATGAAGCTTTACTGTAGTACACTTTTGGAAAGAACCGTGCATAAGTGAACTCCCAAATTTTTTTATCAAAGCAACAATTCGTTTATTTTGCTGTGTGGGTTTCCCACTGCCTGTACAGTGGGAGATCCACACAAGGTGCAGATGTAGCATTTGATGGCTCGTTAAATCCAAAGCACAATGCAATATTTATTATTTTCATCAATACATGGATAAGTCATGGAGGCATTTAGGGGAAAACGGTATACGGTTGGATTTGTTTTGACCACCTGTCGAACCCTTATGCCATTTGTGGAACCTCTTGGTTCCGCAGAATCTGGCATGAGAGCCCTTGCTTTAATCTATTATTTGCATATCATATCATTTACATATTTGCTTCAAGACATACTACTTTTTTGCACCCCACTGCTATAGTAATTGGCGCTTCAGGGGAAATCCGAAGTAGTTGAGCGCCGCGGTGAAATTAGGTATGTGGCAGAGAGAGGCATGCGCCTGTTTCACGCACGTCCGACAGCTGGTCAGACGCACCGAGTTAGACACACACCCATCTGTAATTGGATTCATATCTACTGCGAAGCGTTGGTTACCATAGCAGCATCAGATAATCTTTTCTGTCTCAAAGTTGCAGAGGCATTAGGCAGGTGCTGTTATCATCGGGCTGGGGCACTGGCTGTTGCTACTTTTATCTTCCCAATTATGCCTGGCGAGTGGCCACACCTAAAGAGTGTGTATTTTACACGGTACTTTGTCGCACGCTTTCACATAACTCACAAATACATTGAAGTATGTCAGGTGCAAAACTTGCGCATATAAGCTGCATGACCGTAACAGTCAATAGACTGCCACAGCTGGGTGTGACGTCACGTGAAAACTACGCAAGGCCTGGTCATTGTGAAAATGAGTTGGCGCAGTGCGATTTGAGTACCTGCTGCTATATATTTTGCGCTGCACAAATGTCAAATGCACAACTTGTTCTTGTGGTTCTATATTTTTGCGCAAGTTTTAAATATAGGCATTGTTTTTAAGTTCAGTGAGTGAAGTATCAATCACATTGTTGATTGCTGCATTGTCTGTAGTTGTGCCTTGGCAGTTTTGTTGCAAGAGCTGCAATATTTTTTTCTTTTACCCCGTTGTCGAAGCACAAATGTGAGAGTAGCGTTTTTAAAGAGGTAGCACACAGCCTGATTGGCTTAGCATGACTTTGTAGAGCAATTTGATGCTTTTTTGTCAAGCAGGGTAACTAGTTTACCATATTTGTACTTGTTTTCTTAACCCTACCAGCTGGGCATTTTTACATAGACGTGCCATTTTCCACATTTTAGATAGCGTTTGTTATCATGTACGAGGCTTCGCTCATAGCTTAGCAGCATTTTTAGTCATTGTAATAAACGATTTCTTTGCATGATGGAATAAAACATTTGTTTTCATCGCATGTTTCATGTCATCGTTTATTAGCTGTTGCGGGCCTTTCAAGCAGGCAGATTGCCTGCTAGCCGCCCCCATGGCAGCTTAGCATGTCAGTTTCTTTTTTTTTTTGTATGTTGTGAGGTTCATGCCATGCATTTTAGTTATATTATGGTGGTTTATTGGGGTCCTTTGGTGGAACACCATTGTATTCATTCTAAAAAGACAGGGCGTGCAAACACGGACACAAGAAAGAAGTCAGGACACCACAAACGCCGACTAACAACTGAAGAGACGCACAACGGCGAAAAGAAAGAAGACGCGAAAACTTATCTACGCATGCCCATGCAACTGGCGAACCTATCAATCCGGCACGCGTGGCGGTCTACGTGGAAGATAACTGTTAAGGCATTTGATTTCATCTTTATGCAAGTTAATCGACGGTTGGCTCAAGCATGCGCTACCATTATTCTCGATATGCCATGCCTCAATCATCAGGTGCGTTTCTTCATTTCTATGCTGGTACAACACTGCGCATTCATCGAATTTTGGCGTGCACTTACACTCTCGACAATGTAAAGATAGATTAGAAGGTGAGCCTCCAGTTAGCGATCTCTTATGTTCCAATAATCTCTGGTTAATGCAGCGGCCCGTCTGTCCTACGTAAAAGCGGCCGCAGCTGAAAGGGACCTTATACACCACACTTGTACAGCAATCAGTGAATTTGTTGGTGTGTTTTACGAAACAAATATCGGTCCACTTCTTGTCTTTTACTCGCTCATTCTTCCTCTGCACAGTGGCACAAATCTTACCTAGCCTATTGGCAGCCGTGAAAACAATATTAACGCCGTATCTGCTTCCTACTTTCGTTAGCCGTTAGATACGCAATGAATGTACAGTATACCTACGACACGTTTCTTCCTATTGTTTCTTCGCGGAAATACCATTGTATTACCGTGAATTTGAAGGGGACAATTGGAAGGTGATAGTTTTACTGCTCCTATGTCTCAGAACATTAACAGTACAGAAATGGTATTCTGCACACTTGGGGTGCTTACAGAAAAAGCACGCAAAGGACGGAACACACGGTGCTGCGTTCTAACATTTATGATCACTATAATTTTTGTTCCTGTGTACTCTCGTTAAGTTCTTGTAGTTGCAAGTAAAGGTTAGCTGTAAGACAAACACTGTGCATTGTTATTTGCGTGCTTTTCTGGCCGTCTCCCCTAGAATGCTGAATGTATAGGAAAAGGGAACAATCTCCAAACCATTATGAGACAACATGTGTAAAGTAAAACACAGGATGCAGTTGCCAATTGTCTCATTATTTAATATCAAAACCTTCCCGTTTTCAAGCTGCGAAACGTTTGTGATGCTTAGCTGAAAGAAATCACGATTTCAGATTGTAATGTTAGGGTAGTTCCTTTTATTGATAGCCTCCCAGCAATAGCTGTCGTCACACAGTCTTCGACAAGGTTTTCTTCGATCAAACCTGTCGCACGCAGCATTATTGGTTTGTGCCCTGATGCTTACTTCACGCTTGCGTGCTCTTTTGTCTAGCGCGCTTTTTTCAGAAATCGGGCTCAAACAGCATAATGGGCTTCAGTGTGAGCTGAGTTTTTATACATGGTTGTTTTCGGTTCTGATGCCTTGATATTGGTTAGTTCTTAGGGTGGTACCTTCCCATTAAATTGACATTTAAAACGGACTCCTTTGGTTTGCTGCTGTCACAATGCCTCGTGCTTCTGTGACGTGCGATTACCGACTTACTTAACAGCAAATTTTAGTAGCTGTTAAAGCGCCGTTCCTGGCCAAATTGAGCAATGGAGATTTGTCGTGAATTCATGTTGCTTTGAAGTAGATGTCCGTAAAGACGATGACAAACCAGATGGCACGGACATTCTTGGTTTTGCTTTTGGTGACTTGAGCTGAAAAGAGAAGGTGCATATCGGCTGAAAAATTTTGACAGTCATGACGTTGGAACGTTTTTTTTTCTTCAAAGCACTCAATTGCCTGTTGTTAGGATAAAGCAAGTCTTAAGACACACTGTTTGTGCAAGTGGCGTTACTTTATCTCTCATTTATAGTAGTCATGTGGAATCGCTATCATGCTGCCACATTTGGAAAAGTTTCATGTTACCAACGCACAGTCGCAAGTGGAACTGGCATGGACACTGAATTCACAGATTAATTCTGACGTCTCCCAAGATCTAACGTATTATGAAGGAACAGTACCAAAGCTATTGATTCCAGTTACATAGAAAAACATCAGAAGGAGTGCACTAGTGTTTGCTGCATGTTCCCTGGCAAGACCGGGAGCATACTTCGCACGATCACTCCGATGGCTGAGAGTGCTTACTAGTGGCAATACAAAGCCGGCAATACAAGCAATACAAGGCAATACAAAGGCAATACAAAGATTTCAGAAACCTAATTCTTGAGCTTCTTTACAAATGAGGCAGTTTTTCCAGAAACACTCACCTCAGAAGCAGTGCTCCAGGGCTTATGATCGTGCTCCCCTTGAGTCCTTCGCTTTATCTCTGCTGGCGTATCTTTTGAACAAGCAGTGCATGATGCATTATCAGCTTCAATCTGTGCTCTCACCTCTCGAGTACTGCTTATTCGTCGCATATCTACTTGCGTGCTTATCTGGATTCGGTGCTTCCAACCTCTACTTTCCGTTTTGTTGAAGGTCACTGGTTTCTTGCGTAACGTTCCGATAGTATTCCATTGAAAGTGTTGTAATTTAGGCCTGCTGGCAGCGTGGTGTGAATACTCACAGCACAAAGACGACGCGTACAGAGGGGCCAGATGATTAGATATTCTTTCACACTTGTTCATACCCAAATATTCTGATGATAATTTGTCTGTGTAGTGCCTGTAAAAGCAAGGTGAATCTGAGAAGTGGGGAAAGTAAAGCTTGTTCTTGTCTTGCCTGGAAAGTTCTCTTGTATTTCTTCCACTCAGCAAACACTGTAATCCATCATCTGTGCTAGGAATAGTTGTATGATAATGTAACGTACGCACATGCTAAGATGTTTACGGCAGTTGGTATGCTGTGGCCTTCTGACAAGTCACAAAACGAAAGATTCTAAGGGGTGAATGGAACAGGTTATAAATTTTGTCGTATATGCATTTTTTTTCAACTATAGGTTAGTTTTCTGTGTAGTAATAATTCGTACAGAAAGGTGACGTGAGGGATGAGAATGGCTTTTCTATATGCATTGTTTGCTTACGTTTGTCTTGCACTCTAAGAATGTTGCAGTTCATCATCGTGTAACTTGGTTACATTGGCCGAACTGTTTTACTTTGGGCCAACAGCTAGTGCATTCCTTGCAATTATAGGTGAATAATTTCATTGTTGCATCACCGTGTGCGCATAATCAGTACTGTGTATTAGCAAGGCTTATTTCATTGACTGTATCGGATGCTAGTGCTACCATGCTAAAGCGTCTTGTAGGTTACAACCCAATACATGCCTGGTTCTACAACACGCAAGAGCACGGCAGTAAAGTTAAGCACTAATATTGCTGCGTCATTCTTTATTCTCTTGGGAAATTAGTTGCATTTCAGACCAGCATTTTCGAGGTGGCATCATCTACTAGACAATGTTAGAAGTATTGGAAGGTTGCGTGTTCTTTGGAACATACAACTGTTCATTACGGCACACGCTCAGGGAGGTGCTTGTAAGGGTGTTTAGCATGGCAAGCAGTCTCTCAATGGGGTAAAGCGCTTGACTGTGCGTCGATGAAGCGAGCATGTTCTTTTCTTTGCACCCCTGTGCGCTCAATGCAGATGCCAACCCAGATGAGAGCAACCGTGTTGAAGATGAGGATGGCGACTCAGGTGCACCTGTGCTCGAAACAAATCGAGGCAGACTTCATCAACCAACCTATGGAGCAGAGTAAGTTTCATACACATTGCTATATCTTTAATATCTAAGTCAGATTCCTTAGAATGGTTTTTTTTTTTTCATGGATCTTTCTTGCTTTTCATATGCTTTTGGAACTTTACACAAATGAACGCCGTCTTGCGCTGCCTCTCACCGATTGTTGTTGCTTCCATCTTTAGCTCAGCAAGTCTTTATGCTATGTTTGTCGTAAAACACTGCTGTCATTTCTATTTTCTTACATATCTTAAAGGAGCACTGACATCAAATTTACGCATGTCAAGATTTTTGCATCCACGAGTAGTTATCTACCCCCTAGTAGCGATTCGCGACCAAAAAAGCAACTGAGGGACGAGTAACTATCTGTTTTATTGATTTATATCACCGGTATCAAGCACGATTCAAAACGGCCGGCAAGCCCGCCATTTCTTAGCGCTGGCAGCGCTCCCTCGCGGTCAATTCCAGACCGCGCCCCAGTTTACCACTTGTCCACAGAAAGGAGTGACGTGAGGATCTCCTGCTCAGCTAACATTTCGTCTGCTAGGCGCGCACGTTCAGTCATGCCTTGTCACCAGCATCGCCGTCGTCACTGTCAGAAGTATCGATTAGTGTTGATGACGGCATTCCGGAACTTAAAATCACCGCGATACGCGACGTCGCGAATCATTTTCGCTTCGACCCTTTGCAAAACAGCGATTCAAAAATGGACGCTGCTCCAAGCAGCAACGAGGAGGTGCTCGGGGACGCACGCTTGGGCCATACTCGCTGGTGTGTCTCAATTAGCTGTATCAGAGAATTTTAGCGTGCACAGCATTCCAGTATACGCAAAGGGGTCTATGGAATTACGATAGGTTTCTACAATAATAATTTGTGCTTGCCAGGTTCTTCTTTGAACCGCCAGATGGCCCCACCTATCCTGCCTCTCACGGTTACGGCTGCAGTAATCCGGTATTACGCTAGCGCAAGGAAGTCCACGTATGAACTAACATTCACTAATAACGCTACATACGTGTTACTTGTTAGCGATGATATTTATCTATAAGCTGCTCCACTTCGATAGCTTGTGGTCGTGTTGGAGTGTACCGTACGTGTAATGAAACGCCACGCACTTTCTGCTTTTTCCGCGCCTCGACGAGCAGGTCCGTACTACGCAGCGGTTCCCCGACATGCTGGCACGTAGTCGCTCCGATTGATCTCACTCGCGCTGAGGATCACACGACAAACTGCAGCCGATACGACACGATGAATCGCAGGCACGGATCGGGACAGCAAGGAGAGCCACTGGCTGGGAGTGAGAGCCGGTGAGAGCGTCGCCTGGCGTCGGCGGCACAATAAATACACTCAGATCGTCGACGTCATTGTTACTAGCGTATCGTCACTCAGGATGGTATGGTCGGAATGTATCACACCTGTTACGTAACACTAGTGTCGATGTCGCAGCGTGATCAATCTTCCGTTGAGCTTTCGTACGCTGTTTGCCCTCGAAATAAAATTACTTCCACGCGACGGACGCCATTCAAACTGGGCCAAGGAGACCTATGCATACCGAGCAATCGAATCAAGGACACATCTCGACTTTGAAATTTGATGTCAGTGCTCCTTTAATGATGATAAACAGTAAAGCCTATACAAACATATTTTGCCATAAAATTTTGTATCATGTGATGAAAGAAATCTGCTTTTTTTTTCCATGAGACTATCTACAACTGCTTGCTCTGTTGTTTAGTGCCGCAGTTGTGTGTGGTGCCGCAGCTGCGAGGCAAGCAGTTGTGCTTGCCTCACAGAACCACCACAGTGTCTTTTTGTTTTTTAAAAATTGAGTTGGTGGATATAGGTGAAGCATACAAACATCCTTCTATTTCTCTCGACTGCTTATAGATGAAAGAATTGTGAATATAATTTGCTTATGAAGTTTTTGTTCATTGCATGTTATGTCACCAGCGTATATCCACACGCACACAAAAAAAGTCAAACTATCTTTGAAGTTACAACTTTTGTGTATGTTTCATTGCTAGACATGATGCAGATTGTGGATAAATCAGTTATATAGTAGTTGCAAGAATTTTTATTCTACGAAGCTTGAAGTTGTTCTATATGTGTAATTCATGATACACTATGAGGCAAAAAGTTGATTTGGCCTTCAGGATGAGACCATGGTGCACTTTAAGTTGCGCCCTTCCTTGCAAAATATCTAAGCTCGTCTGAGATCTTTTAATGTCTTGTTATTTTTAGCATGCGCGTGCTAATAGGCGAACCCAAACTTGACGGATGCCAGCTTCAGGTTCCCTTTTCGTGTTCCCTAATTTAAAGGTGCTGCTTGGCAGGCATGCAAAATGAATGCATAGAAAGGGCAAAAGAATGCAAAAAGTGCAACGAAAGAGCTTGGGGCTGCTATTTGTAAAACTTCCTATTATCGTCACAGGATACCGATGTACATTTATGCATTTTTTAAACCCGGCACCCGATAGGTGTCATAATTGGTTGGCTAATTTATTTCAGCTCTCACATTTACTGACACACTGAGTAGCAAATTTTTGTTAATGATGGTGCTTTGTTTTTATAATTTTGTGTGAACAGAAGGAGAAGGGTCCACGACCTGTCGGCCATCTACAGTGGGTGACCTCTTCAGCGAACTGCATCTCACTGAGATCAGGAAACTCGAGAAGCAGCTTGAACAGGTTAGTCAGTCTCAAGTAGTACATGTCGGTTTGGCTGCTGCTTAGGCAGCTCCTGGAAATTGAGAGCACAGAAGTGTTTTGAAGCACAGTCACGGTAAGATGCCTCATTCGTATTCGATTCGGTGTATTCGATTCAATTCCACAATGTTGCGTATAAGTTGCTGAAGGAGTTGTTGGTCTGCAGGCTGAGGTTTGTCTTAAAGGGACAGTAAACGCAAATATTAAGTCGACGTTGATTGTTGAAATAACGGTCCAGAAACCTCGTAGTGCTACTTTTGTGCCAAGGAAGTGCTTATTTTGAAATAAAATCGCGTTTTAGTGGTTCGCATCGCGTTAGCACACTTCAAATCAGCCGCCTGAAAGCGGTCTTTTTGATGTCACTGTTGTCACGCCCAACGTTGCCCGCCTTTACTGCGCAGCGTCGTGCACTGGTGACGTGCACCATTCGGGCATCCGGCAACATCACATGCATGCGGCATTTTGTCGAACTTTCTGTCGGAGCGACTTTCACAAATGTGCAAAACACACGGGGCAGTGCACGATACCGAAACTACCACTGAGACGCGACCGCGTGAGCGAAGCCGGGCGCCGGGCGAAGCGCAGTTCGGCGAAAATGGAACCTTTGAACCACGCACGCCGTTCCCCATGGCAACGCCAAAGAGGTTCTTTTACAGCGAAAGCAGTTATGAGATCATTTCACCGGCCGTTTTTGTCGCCGTAGTTGTCCGCCGCCGCCACCGCCGCCGGTGTCCGTAACCAGTATCGCTCGAAATAAGAAAAAAAACGAAATAAGAAAAAAATGCCAGGATGGAACGAGGTTCGAACCTGGGCCCTCTGCGTGGGAGCCCAGTATTCAACCTCTGAGCCATGCCGGTGCTTGAAACTGCTTTGCAAAAAGGTCCTATACAGGCTTCATGTCGGGAAAGAACCACATTACTATATGCAATATAGCGTGGTAGAAGAGTAAAATAAGCACCAAGCGTCGCACAACGCGAATTCTGTAACCAGGCCTCACACAATGCGAATTGCGCAACAAGTAGGTTGTTGAATGCTTCCAACCCATTACCAAGGGCTCTGCCATAATTCTTCACCATCATCAGGCACAGCATCAACAAAGTGCGCATAATGCCTTACATGCGTTTAGCAGGTACCAATGCTCTCCGTAGAATGACGAAAACTGGCACAGTGCCTGCTGCCCTACTTCTAGAAAATTACAATGATTTATAGCGTAGTGCGTTCCTCGCAATAGCACTTGTATTGGTTGCCAAGGAAGCCCATAAGCGCATGATCCATTTCCTCGGGGTCTCAGTAAAATTACAATGATTTTTAGCGTAGTGGGTTCCTCGCAAGTGCACTTGTATTTGTTGCCAAGGAAGCCCATAAGCGCATGATCCATTTCCTCGGGGTCTCAGTAAAGTTCTTCGCCCCCCCCCCCCCCGGCCGTCTCTCTCCCACGTCAACGTATGTTATACAGCATGACGGGAGAGGGAAATAGCGACCGGGCGTCACCCAATGCAAAATACATAACTGGTGGGCCGTTTAAAGCTTCCAACCCATTACAAAGGGCTGAGCCAAAATTCTTCATCGTCATCAGTCGTCGCATCAACGAAGTGCACATAATGCCTTACAGACGTGTAGCTGGTGCCTCGCTTCTCCGCAGAATGACGAATAAGGGTTTAGTAGGTGCTTCCCAACTTCACAAAAATTGTGATTTATGGCGTAGTGGGTACCTTTCTAGTGTACTTGTATTGTAGCCCCAAGAGAGCTTACAACGGGCTCTAGAAACGCCGCTCTTCCAGCTTTCGCTGTGACTGTGCTGCGGTTTCAGCGCAGGCCTGGCGTTTTTTTCCATGAATCGAACAGAAACAAAAAAGCAGCATTTTATTACGTCTCTTGATGCACGGAAGGTTCTTTTTTATTGCAGCTAGTCTGATTACTAGTGATTAATTGTAGTCGGACGCTCTCATGTCATCGGGATCATTTCCAGAATGTCCCACTTGTGGCGCACGTCGTGTGATACATTTAGTTTAATTTCTTGGTAAGTAGGGCACTGCTGTTGATAATATTGCAGTTTTAGACGTCATACATTGAGCTTTCACTCTGACATAAATTGTTATTTGCCTTTAGTGTCCCTTTAAGGAAAAAGAATGAGGAGCTGGTCAAAAAAATTCAGGAAATACTGAAATGCAGCTCCAAAAGCGTCGTACGCGTTCAGCTATTCGATTTGTATTTGATTTGGTTATAAATTTCACCATTCGCACACCCCACATTTTAAATACCTTATTTTTGATCTGTGTCTTTGCTGCAAGAATTTGATTTGTATGATTGTGCGCACATTAGCTAGTTGGGTGAGTCTTCACGTTTGCATCTTTAGACACAGTGCGAAGGAAATAGCAAAGATGCGAGAAGAAGACACAACGAAACACAAGTGCCGATACTTCTTGTGTCTTTGATGTTTCCTCCTCACTGTGTGTAAAGATGTGTACACATTACCTGAAGGGGTTAGGCTTATGCATGCAAGTAGGTCTGTGTCTAAGTAACTCTTTGCCTTCTCTGCAAACTTACATGTTGTGGATGTTGTTTGCACTCAACACAGCTTGAGACCGAGAAAGGCCACCTGTCAGGTGTCCTGGAGGATGCCCAACAGCAACTGGAGAAGCTGCGCTCGATACCCGGTGGAGACCAGAGGCTTGTCTTGGCAAGGCTCGTCGGTCCGATTCGGGCCCTCATTGCCCTGCATGGCGAGGAAGTGGGCACTGACGGCGCTGAGAATGTGAGTTCCGAGTCACGTCTGTGACTTTTTTATCGCGAAAATGAACTACTTTTCCGGACTGGAAGGGGCTGCAGTCGCTCGGTCGTGTTTAACTTTGTTGGTGTTTGCGATTTTCTAATTTGTGCTATAAATCTATGATAGGGTAGTACTAGAATGGAATTTGTTTATGGGACGTGTGCGCGAGCATCAAGAAGGAGCTTAGGAGCCATGCGGATGTGCTTCAACTATTTGGTTGTGTTTGTCTCGTCACTTGCTAATCTACTGGTTTAAATTGATCGATTCTTGCTGCAGCTACGTAATAGGGATGCATTATGTGTAAATAAATAATTCGCTTCAGTTCCTGCACAAAATTTCGAGTGTCGTACTCGTGTTTGGGCTGCTTCAGTACAGGGAAAGTTCTTAAAACTACCAGGTTGGGTTTCCATTATGATGCACGCTGGCCTGTTACGCCCCTACCTCTTTATTGAAGTTAAAGAAGGAGCCATTGTTACTTCGCTGTAACCATTGTAGCCCTTTACTGCAATATATGCCAATTACAGTGCAAGACATAATGTGCAAAGAAGATGACATTGCGACCTGTAATTATGCTGTAGAGCCACGTATGCGATGAACTTATATGTATTAGAGCAGTAAAAGGATTTTCAGTATTGACATCATACATCCTAGCATTTGGTGCACCATCCTTCATGGTAGCTGCCTTCCGTTCTTATGCGATGGTCCTTTGCTTCTGTTTTCCACCTTGCTCATTCATAATGCTGTGAAACTAAACAGTGATGTGCTCTGAAAGAAGCGAGAACGATAAAATGTTTGTCATGAATGAGTAGCACGCAGCACGCAACTGGCTGCACCAACTTCGCCGCTGATTCACTGTGTGAAAGATGCACACGAGGCATAGGTTTTCTTGGTTTTTTTTTTTTATGGCATCTGTTCAAAATTCTAACGCGAAAGCATTAAAAAGCTTATTTTGAAAAAATTCCGGTGTTGGTGTCGTTGGTTGTGAGTGAAAAGTTAGCATTGTTTGTAAGCTAAAATTCGAGACAGATGTAAATAAATAAATCATAAGTGTTCTGTTCAAGTGTGAATTGAACCCAGGACTTCTGTGTGGCACGCAGGTGTTCTCCCACAGAGCCACGGCAGTGCTTGAAACTGTTTCGGAAAAAAAAAAGTACAAAAAAAAAACAATACTGATGTCACGTTGTGCGAGTCTTTTTGACGCATATATAACATTTGTGTGGCAGAAGCGTAGAATCGCACCAGGCATCAAAACATGTGAATCGCGCAACGAGTGGTTGGTTCAAAGGCCCACCAATTACAAAGCGCCTAGGCATAATTATCATCGTGATCTCCAACAGCATCAACAATGTGTGCAGCTGCGCTTGTTGCCTTAAGGCCGTTTCACATGACACAAAACAGAGCGATTTTCAGGCTGCGAATTCGCTCGTGGCGAAAAAAATGGCCCATCGCTCTCGCCACAGCGGTGAGCGGCGAGAGATCAACATGTTGGAAATTATTCGCTCTGTTCGCAGTGGCGGAGCGATTTTTCAGTCGAGACCCGTCGAAATTGCGCTGACCCAGCCGAGCTGTTGAAATTGGGAGAGGTTCTTTGCAGTACGTTCCACATGGGCCTCCTTTGCGCATGTATGGCCACGCCTGGCAACCATGGGCAGCGCGCGCTGGCACCTAAAGTCCCTAGATTTTTCCCTGTTCTTTTGACTTTAGTAGCACCCGCCTCACGCAAATATGGGCAGCGCGCGCTAGCAGACGCCGCACGCCGACGGCTATGAAGACCCAACTAAAAATGTCCCTCTACAACAGCCGAAATGAAGCTTAGAAGAATAGGAAAAAGGGACGAATGCTCCCATGCGGGCACATTTGAAAGAAGTCTTGGGCGTGCAGCTGCTACGATGGGCGATATATGCGCCGCACGCAGGCATCCGCAGCGGCCCGCGACCCATGCATCTAGCGTCATGAAAATATTAAAGGTCTGTGCTTGGGCTACTTCATTCCATCCGATACAGATGTTACTTCAGTACATTTAGAAAGTGAAAACTTCAGCGCTAATAGGACGGAACACGCGCACTGCGCCAGGGCTCGTCTCATCTCTTTGTAGTTCATCCTCGTTTGGGCTGAAGTTCTTACCTGCGAAGTTTGCAGCAACTAGGCCTATTAACGTGAGCGTTTGAACGGGTTGGTAATTCATCTAGAACATCATCTTGATGGCTTTCACCTTCCAGTCGTTTCAGGCAAACGCATAAGGGACCCTGAGTTTTTACTGTACTTCAGTACAGGCCATTTCATTGGGGCATCTTAGCACCTCCGTACGCTAAACGCCATAAGTACAGCAATATGCTAACAAGTCCCGCAGGTGCCTTACATCTTCTTCAGGTGCTGTCGCCACGGCAGGCTCCACAGTGCCCCGAGCCGCAGGAAAAGTGGCACGGAATCTGCTCCCAACAAGTGCTGAGCGTAGTCGCAGCGGCCAAGCGGCACTACCACTATGCTTAGTATATTCTAGGGACCGTACTACCGCACTACCACACGCCCGACATGCCTGTGCTCGGCCGCGCCAGAGAACATCTGGCCGCGCTCGCAAGGCGCGTATCTCCGTTGCTAGGCGACGGCCACGCATGCACAAAGGAAACCCATGTGGAACATACTGCGAAGAACCTCTCCTGTCGAAATTGCGCCAACGAGTTTGCCTTGGTTATGGCCGCTGTTGCGTATTCGCAAGCGAATTTAGATTGGAAAGTGTTTTTAAATGACAAAACCTGTGTGGTCTTCGCTACCGGTGATGAAAAGTTAAAAATATCATTACGCGCAGATTGTTACATTGCATTAAAAAATTATGCAGTATCTGCCACAAAGTACGGTAGTAAGCAACATTGCACGCCACACCAGTCGCAGAGCGAAAATCTCAGACCATTTGCAGTTCACGTGAAATGAAACCCCCTTAGTGGCGGTTGCAAACAGAGCGAATAGAGTGAACCGAGCGATTTTCTTCGCTGCAATCGCACCATGTGAAACAGCCTTTATGGTCGTGTAGTGGGCACTTCAACAATTTGCAAAAGGAAGGATTATGGCATAGTGGGCACTTCGCAACTGTACTCGCAGTAGGCATTCTAGGATAGTTTGGAACGGCCAGTGTTCGGTGCACAGACGTTGCTTTCCTTGCGGCACGGTTGAGGTGTCCACCGAGAAGCAAAACCAGGCTAGTGATTGAGAAGGCGATGTGAATGAGGCGAGATTATGCTATCCTGTTCTACTCTTGAAGGCGAAGCTCAAGCGTCCTTTAAGATTTTTTTTCCTGTACTTTAGTGATGGCATCTCGCCAGTTGCTCTGCTGGAATGACTTGCAGCTACCTGAGGAATAAGAAAACTGCAGAAACTCATCTGTGGCATAATGCGTTTAGTAATCGTTGTTGGCGTCTGCATTTGTTCTTTACCAGGGCGTGGACGATGTGACCAGGCTTCAGAAGCTCCTCGACAAGCACGAACAGCGATACCGCAAGGCTCTCCAGCAGATCGCCCAGCTTCAAGCTGAGCTGGATGGCATGACTGATGGTGTTGACGGCGAAGCAGACACCGTCATGAGTGGCAAGCTGCGGGACGAGATTGCGAACCTGAAGAACAAGGTTAGTCATGAACTTCGTTGTTTTGGCACTATTGATTCATGTCAAACATAAGAGCAGGGTACAGGCTGCTACGTATTATCTATGTCGAAAATTTAGCTTAGTGAACGTTGCGTATATGAGAGCATTAAGTATGCATGACACTTCCTCTCAAACTTCTGCTGTTTTTTTTTTTCCGGGCTCACATCTAGCACGGCAATTGCATGTCATTGTGAATGGAGTTCTAATATAGTACCAACTTTAGGTGCAGAGATTTCCTGCGCTTTCTCTTTACCGCAAAACAGTAGTTGGCTGAATAAATTGACGCCTAAATTTTATATTTCCTGACAAACAATGATCACTGGCACAAACTTGTAACGTGAACGAGTTGAAACATGGAGGAGGGTTTCACTAGCAATCAGGACGCCGCTGCAGTGCATGTGAAACGACTTTCGAGTGCTTTTACAGTAGACTCTCATTAAACGGAACCTGAAGGCGCCAGGAAAATATGTTCTGTTTAACGGGAGTTCCGTTTTACCGAGGGACGAGCAGGGGCACATAATTCAGGTACAAAACCAATCATATCAGAGGCAGTTGTTCCATTTAAGCAGCAGTTCCGTTTAACGGACTTCCATTTACTGAGAGAGTACTGTAGTATGGGTGATCAAATTCGACCAGTGTGCCCAATCCCCTGACAAAGACAAATTTCCTCTCTAGCATTGGGCTGCTGCCGTATGGGTGACAGTCTTTCCTTTCACAAAATTTCGTCTGCTTTGTAGATCTCTGCGCAGCGTATATGCCATATTCGGCGTCCTTGAGCATTGAATTGTTAATTTTGACTCTGTGTTCTGCTAGCCTTCTTGGGGAGTTATACTTTAGTGAACAATTTCAGAGATATAACTGTCACGAGCTGTCATGCGACTCGGCACTGGAGGCATTGAAGTGTACAGCCAAAGCATTTATGGCATTTAGGGAGGACCGCGTGCTTAGTTCTGATAACTACTGTGCTGATGCATCCAGTTCTTAGTTGTGGAAGATCTCGTCAAAGTGATCGCGTTACTCAAAGTGGTTGTTCGAGAACGCCGGACTCGTTCAGCCCAAGTGGGTGCGAATGTCCCGGGATGTCATTGGTCCCGGCTTCAATGCCCAGACCGATAAACTATTTTTACAGCTGTGGGGCTTTCCAAGTGAGAATGTTGTGTGTTGGTTTGTAGCTTTGTGCTACTTTTGGGTGAATGACTCACTGTTCGATTGAACAGACAGTTTTTGTGAATTTGGACCCTGTTTTAGATTACAAAGTGCATTGGAAGTAACTCTTATGAGACCATCTGTATGAACGAGCCATGCTTTGTTGTCTCTTGTGCAGGTTCACGATTATGAACAGATCATGGCCGAAATAAAGGAGGACCTGAGCGTCGTCAGCGAATTCACTGATGAAACGCGCAACAGGCTCGGTGCTGCACAGGTTAGTTTTTATCGCATCGAGGAAAGCTTGGTTTAAGTCAAGCTCACTGTCGAACATAAAAGTATGCTACTGACACTGATCCACTTGTTTAAACTAAATCCCTATCAGAACCACTTGTTGTAAAGCACTATTGTACAAAAATCAAAGAAAGATTCACTTAGAGGTTGACTATAAACAAATGTGACCTCTTGCTATATCATTGATAAGTGAATAAGTATACTACCATTAAGGCAGTTCTGGCAAAGCTTCAGATTTGTTAGACACCTATTTTTCATTTTAGATACCCTTAAAGGGATACTGACGGGTACTGATGCAAAATTTTGGGTTGGCATTTTTTTTTTTTGCTGCAGTATGTTGCTTGGGGCCTATTAGTCATAACATGGCACATTGCTTGCTGGAGCGCGCGACAGGTAATTGATTACAGTCTGTTTATTATCGGCCAATCTCAGTTTTGGTTTGGGAGAGCTCCGAGAACAACAAACCAGCGGGTGCGACTAACGCCATCTAGCGTGTGGAACGGCACACAGAACTGTGACGCACTTCCGCGCTTGCTACATCGACTGCTGGCGTTCTTTTGCCAGCTGCATGTGCTGGCCGGTATCGTTGTTTGGTGGCAACGACTTTCTTGAGGCTTCCCCATTTTCTACACGTTCGCCGTGGGCAAGGGCTTGCGAGCAGCTGCCAAATAGTAGCCCGCCGGTGCAAGCGCGGCAAAAGTGCAATGGTGACTGTGACGTCATAATACTGCGCCAGCTTGGAGCTCGGCCGGTAGTGGTGACATCTCTGAATTTGGGGGACACCTTCAGCTCACCTTAGATGATGTCATTGTTGTGAGGTTCGGCTTATAGTGCTGCATCACGCACGCGAACTTCAAAATTCATATAAGTTAGCACCCCAGTTGTATTCGCTGTTGCCATTTGGTAGATGATATACAGTAAAACCTCGGTAATTTGTACTCGGTTAATTGGGAATCCCGGATAATTTGTATTATTTGCGCGGTCCCAAATTTTTACATGTAAATTTAACCGGATAATTGGTGCGGCCAGTCTGCGACTTCCCGGTTAATTGGCACACTTGGCCGCGACTTCCAAGATATGCAAAGGGTGTTGCGAATCTCGGAGGCTGTAACTAAAACATGCATTTTTTTTTTGATGTACGGATCTCGAAGGCCATGTTTTTTTTACCGGAAATACGTCGTAGACGCCATGTTTTAGCAATTGCCAGGCGGCGATGCGTGCGGTTGCGATCATGATCATCATCATCTCAACAGCGATGTTAGCCACTCTAGCGAAGTGAATGTTTTGTGGAGTCTTTGTGCCATTTGGATGTCGGCTGGCGAGCATTGTGCGATTCGGTGCGACTGCTCCATTTGTCTCCTGTCTCCGCTTGAGTGTCTTCCCTGTGAATTAGTTGATTGAGGTGTGCTTGGAAGGAAGATGCCGAAGTACAAGAGCTGTCCCTGCACGAAAAGGTGTGCTTAATTGAAGAGGCCAGCAAGTCGACGGCGTCGAAAACGGCTCTCGCCGAAAAGCACCACGTGCCTCTGTCAACGCTGTGCAACATCATCAAGAATAAGGAGAAAATTCTCGATGCTTACAGCAAGACGCACTCGTCAAAGCGTACACGAGTACGCCCGCCTACGTACGCCGACGTTGAAGCAGCTCTGATCGACTGGCTGCAGAAAGCCAACGCAGCACACCTTCCTGTGAATGGGACCATATTGCGTGAGAAGGCCAACCAGCTGGCGCTGCAACTTGGACATTCTGAGTTTAAATGCAGCAATGGATGGTTTTGCCGATTTAAGGAGCGCAACAACCTGACATTCGTGACTGTTTGTGGCGAGAGTGGCAGCGCGGATCAGTCTGTTGTCGACGGCTGGAAGCAGCACACCTTGGCTCCACTACTCGCCAAGTACGAAGCAGCAGATGTTTACAACCTTGATGAAGCTGCTCTGTTCTACAAAATGTTGCCTACGAAGACGTTCGCTTTGAAGGAGGCAGACATTAAGGGGCGGAAACAGAACAAAGATAGAATCACTGTTTTGTTTGGTGCAAGCATGTGCGGTGAGCACAAGCTGCCACTGCTTGTTATTGGGAAGACAGAAAAGCCTCGTTGTTTCAAAAATGCACGACTGCCATCCAAGGATGACCTGATCTATAAAAACAACAAGAAAGCTTGGATGACGGCTGCACTCTTTGAAGAATACGTGCGGCACCTTGACCGCAAGTTTGCGGCCGCAGGGCGCAGCGTTTTGTTCGTCGTCGATAATTGCCCAGCTCACGGCGACATTCAGAACCTGCAGGCAATCAGGCTGGTCTTTCTACCCCCGAACACGACGTCGCTATCGCAGCCGATGGACCAGGGCGTCATACACCATACCAGGAAAATATATCGCTACAATCTGTTGAAGCGAATGCTCCTTTGCTATGACAACGGAAAGGAGTATAACATTGACCTCCTCGGTGGTATTTGCCTCATTGTTCACGCATGGAGGCAGGTGGAGGCCACCGTTATTCGACGGTGTTTTGAGCACGCCGGTTTTGTGAAAGAAGAGGCAACCTCCGCTGAGTTTGCTGTCACCGCTGTCACTTGCCCGTTTGATGAAGAAGGGGAGACTCTCTGCGCTCGATATGAGGCTTTGCACGCGGACGAGGAGTGCACTCCAATCGGATTCTCCGAGTACGCAAATGTCGAGTGCACAGTGCAGACGTGTTACGCCGACATCGACAGCGAGATAGCTGCGAGATCGACCGATTCGGCCTCTAATGTTGACAGCGATGACGAGCCCTCCCGAGCACCCCCTTTGGCGGATGTCATCGATGCCTTGAGTGTTGTGCGCAGCTTCGTCGAGTGCAACGGCGGTGAGGCTGAGATGCTGCGCCTCATTGACAGGCTGGAAAATATGACTTTCAGTGCTGGGAACTACCGAACGCGTCAGTCACGCATGGAGGAATTTTTCTCCAAGTAGGCTGACTTGCCACAATAAAGGTGTGACTTCCGTACATCACGTTTTCTGGCTGATTTCTTTGATTTCGCGTTGTTTCGGATAATTGGGAATCCCGCTTAATTGGGATATTTTTCTCGGTCCCGAGGCCTTCGAATTAACGAGGTTTTACTGTATACGCATGTTCATGGGAATCGATCCGCAGGCTATCTTGGCTGCGAAGTTTTGTGCCAGTACCCCTTTAAAAAGCACCTAAGCAGATGACGTATGCACCCAGCTGTTAGTAGACTTGATGTGAATCCCAGCATGTCGCATCTGAGAAAAGGCACATTGTGTGTAGCCATGTGTGATGGCCTGATACCCAGTGGCGTAACCAAGGAGCTGCTCATTCTAGGTTGTGCGAAATTTACAGCAAGTGGTGTTGACAACATCTTTTTCTTTTTGCAAGCTTTTCACGATCCAAGCACTCGCATTTCAGTCATAAGATATTTTGCAGAACACTCTGTATTAGTGTTTTGAACTGAGGCTCCTCTGTCATGTTTTGAAACTGAGCTTTCTTGCGAGGGCTGAAATCGTGTTGCAGTCTAGCCTTGAGCACAGATTCTGGAATAAGTGTTGGATCCACTTAATTTTTCTAATATTTAAAGCTGCTTTGCGAGTTATATCTGGCAAGAAGTATTTGTACCTAATGTGTCACGTTCCTCACTGTTGTGTCCCCAGGAGGAGCTCCTGGCAGTTTCCGAAGACCTAGCGCAACTGTACCACCACGTGTGCACTGTGAACGGCGAGACGCCGAGTCGTGTTGTTCTAGATCATGCAAAAGGCTCCCGGCCTGGTGAAGAAGGAGAAAGCCCAGGTGAGTTGTTCGCTAAAGGATATAAAGTGTGTTCTTTGCGTTTAAATAAGCTGTGCAGAAGGTAAGGTTCGTCCAAGCTGCCGATTTTGCTTTCTTCCATTCGTTGACCCACAATGCCTTTGTGCCTAAATGAATGGTGCAGGGAAATGCTGCATACGACGTTTTGTCACATGGTCAGCTTGAAGGTCACTAATAAAGTAAAAAATTATTTGGTCTCCGGGAACTCTCGCGGGCTTTCCTTGATCACAGTTGCAGCTATGTCTTTGTAGGGGGGTTACTATGACCAGGTATTCTACAGAACTTGCACGAAGATTTCGTTACTAAGATATAGTGTGCATATTAAACTCACTATGACATTGCATTTGCTGCATTGGGAACTAGAAACCTGGATGGTTTCCAGAATGTCGAGTAGCGAAAATTTTAATTGGTTGGTGATCCCATTTATCACTTTTCCTGGGAAGGGCCACTACTTCCAAGTCCTAAGTGCCTATAGAAGACAAATGCTTTGTGAAAGGAACAGGGGCAGTAGAAAGGGCACATGGCCAAGAAATGTTGTTAGAAGTGAAAAGTCTGACATTGCATCTCTAAGTACTGCCATATACTTACTAGATGTCTATCACACTTCTGCTTTTTTTTTGGAAAAATTGAGCATTCTGCTTCAGATGTTTGTTACTAACATTTCATGGAATGACGCAGTGTTGATCACTTACAGACAGATTATGTGACCGCCTAAATTTAATAAATTAGCTCCCTGTAGTCGTCCGTTTGGTGCTTGTGTAGCCGTCTCCGAGCCTAATCACAGCCATGCGGAGAGTAATAGAACTGTGCTTTGACTCCAAATGGACAGGTGCTCATGGCAGCAGCTCCAAGATTGAATTGAAGTTTATTTGTCCTGAATTCTTACAGGATCGGGAGCAGAGGCTAAAGGCTTTGTAGCCTGACATGGGGCCTCTGCTCCTAAATACAGTTTGGATTGAACGGTTTTGATAGTTGTTCATTAGTTGTGTTCATCCTTTTGACTGAGTGTATTACAGTAAAAGCTCATTAATTCGGATTTAAAGGGGACCAGAAAATTTGTCCGAATGAACTGAATTATCGAAAGTGCTGAGAAAGAAACAAATGTCTATGGCATAAACCTTCTTTAATTTTGTTGGTGAATACGTAAATGCAGTACTTATATTTTAGGGGTGTGCAAATAGTGAAATTTCATCTCGAATCGAATTCGAATTGAATAGTGCCGAATAGTGGCCAAAAATATGGAATATTGAATCGAATATCGAATAGTATCGAAGCGTGCACCGCCAGTTACGGCCAGACAAAAAAAAAAAATCAAGGAAGCTACGGCGTGGTGACAGCTTGCGCATTTGTTTGGGAGTCTTTTTTTTTTTTTTCTTTTTCCAGCTTTTGTGGTCGTGCAACCATGTTGATAGAAGAGCTGCCATTCTAGTCGGCAGCGCCACTTTTAACTTCCTAATGGGTAACAGAGGGTGGTACAGTAAATAGCTTTTTTTTTTCTATGGCCATGCAATGCGGCTGATCTGACAATGGTCACGTTACTGTGCTCCATCGCCATGGGTGCTCTGGGCCCGAAAATCTTCGGGCGCCCATTCACAGCAGCGTTTTGATTGCACGCTGAAACAATGGGAGTTTCTGATAGAACGGAGTTTCTGAACGAGTGGTCAGTGCGGCAGTGGCGACTGCGCAGCGTGAACAAATTTTCGCATCTGAAACCAATCATAAAGGGTTTCGCAGGCCAAAGTCGGGATGTTTTATGGCCCTTGTGGCATATGCGACCGAACTGTGCAAGAAGTCCGGAAGCGAAGTTGAGAAGGGCTTGCCACTTTTCTTGTCTTTCTTTTTTTTTTTACGTGCTGAAATAACATAATCTCCTCTAAAGTAAACATGCGCTCATTTTGGAACCAGGATATCGGTGAAAGCTTTAAAGTAAGGCTTATTGTAACGACGTTAGTGTTAGTTTTAGCCACCCCACCTTTACCAAGTTGCACCATTGGCCTTTGTCACGTTTTAGATATTCGTACTGTCGAATTATTCGAAAGTTCGAATACTAGCTAGTCGAAAGTCGAATCGAATTATTCAATTAGGTAGTATTTGATTCGAATTCAAAACTCGAATATTCGCACACCCCTACTTACTTTGTATAAGAGCAGAGTAAAAGCCGCAGTTTTTATCTGCCTGTGACGTCTTTCACAACGCTACCGTGGTGCAAGACCCCGTCTTAATTAGCCAGAAACGTGCTCTGCACACCTACCTTATTACGTACCACCAACCACCATCGCCACCTTGCGCCCGTGACTATTTTTTTTTTCGCCGGTAAACGAAAGAAATTTGCCACAGCCACTGAAGCCTTGGTCTCCAAGAACGTAGTTGTGGATGGCAACCATGCCTTTTCAAAAGCCTGTGGCCAACAAGGTGTCACACGTGATGGTAAACGAAAATAGGCATGAAGCGTTCTGGCTTTCCTGTCGTTAATGTGCGGTTCGCAATGATGACGATGGCTATGTGGACTTTGCATCGTTTCGGTTGGCTGTGAACATTGTTTTCTCTCTTTTGCGCCGCACATTTGCGGCGCTTCGAGCTCGGTGCGCTCCCGGGATCGTCCGAATTAACCAGGTTGTGGCCATACATGACCGAATTAATGAAAGCTTGACAACGTATATATGCTGGCTAGGACTAAAGAACCCATCCGAATTATCCAATTTTCCGAATTAACGTGGGTCAAATGAACAAGCTTTTCCTGTATTGTATTATCAAATTACACACTGTCCTTAGATGTTTCGGTGCCTTTAAAAGTTAAGAGCAATGATATGTAGCTGTTTCTCTGTTCTCGCTGTCTGTTGAGTTGAGCTGTCAGAGGTATGAGAGTTGAAAAGATTGTCACCTGTGATTTCTTTCATTTTTTGTGCAGCGGCCACCGAGGATGCTCCCTCTACGGAAAAGGCGCCATCCGACAGCTCTCCAATCGAAAAGCTCAAAACAGAACTGTTCCGCCAGGCACTGCTTCGTGAAAACACAGTCGACCCATCGCAATGTGCCACGCTCAGCGAAACGCTTCGCGACCAAGTGCGGCACCTGCGCGTCGCCGTGGAGACAACCATGGAGATGGGGCGCAGCCGCGCTCCCCCGATCGGCGACGGCATGGCCGGCACCGTCGAGGAGGAAGAGCTCCAGGAGCAGGTGATCAAGCTCAAGTCCCTCCTGTCGACGAAGCGGGAGCAGATCGCGACCCTCCGCGCTGTGCTCAAGGCCAACAAGCGAACCGCCGAGGTGGCCCTCACCAACCTCAAGTCCAAGTACGAGACGGAAAAGGCAGTGGTCAGCGAGACCATGACGAAGCTCAGGCACGAGCTCAAGTCACTCAAGGAGGACGCCTGCGACGTTCGCCTCGCTGCGAGCGATGTTCGCGGCGCGCTGCGAAGAGTACGTCGCTCAGCTGGATGACCTCCAGCGGCAGCTCGCGGCCACCGAGGACGAGCGCAAGACCCTGAACTCACTGCTCCGCATGGCGATCCACCAGAAACTGGCACTCACACAGAGGCTTGAAGACATGGAGATGGACCGGGAGCGGTCCCACATGCGCAGGCACACAGGCACGCCGCGCCGAGGTCCCTCACAGCAGAGTGGCTCGTCGGCACAGCAGCAGCAACAGCAGCAGAGAGGCAGTCCCCACCACTCTTCGTTGCCGTTCTTTGGTTACGGCGGCAGTCACCAGCGTAGGGACTACTGAATGCGGGAAGCTGCGGCAATGACCGACGGGCAAGTCGAGCTGCATGCTCCGCACAGCGATTGGACAGGTGCGGCGCCGGGACAGCCGCCTCGGCGAATCGAAGCACGGCCAAAAGACATGTTCTGCTTTTGCAGACGCGTCTTGCAGAACTTGCGGCTGCCCTTGGCTGTTGACAAACGGTTGCGAAGACACGAAAGGGAAACACCAGTCACGAGTAATTCCCTTTACTGCGGCAGCTCACGAAAAAGCAGAATCGGGAGCTCCTGCCATTTTCAGTGGAAATCTGGCAGAAACATAACGCGAGAGCTTCCGATACTGTTCCTTCCAGAAGCCACCGTTGAGACAAAGGACAACCGACATGAGTTTTATACCGAAACAGAGGCTTTAGGTGGCATCCACTATTGGGCGTTCCACAAATAGGTGCGGCAGTCATAGCCGCCGACTACATTTTCCAATCGGGACGATGGTGTCATCTTTTTCTGAGTGTTGATTGGTAACTGTGGCTCTGCAAGAAGTCTTTGGCTTCCAAGAGGTTGTGCCAGTGTTTTCTGGCAAAGCTCGGTGCTCCCCCCTCCATCGTCCCAAGTACGCGCGTCGTACTTTGACGAAGACTGAAACTACGCGTTTTAATTTACACTTACGTCAACATTCACGTGTGAGCACGGTCTAGCGAGATGGACCCGTCCGGCAGCTCTTTCAAACCCTTCTGTTGGCATGATGGGAACGAGTGCAAGCAAAAATAAGTGTGCTTTTTTACCAACGTCCCAAGGTTCCCAGTCATGAAGAATCTGTCCAAGGTGCGTCACTTTGCATTCGGCGTTTTTCCGAAGTCTTGTCGTCGAGCAAGTCTCCGACAGTTTATGCTGCGTTGAAACCATTCTGGGCTGGCTACTTCGAGAATTGTTTAAAAAGAATCTTCACAATGAAAATTTGCCCCACGTTTGAAGCAGCTATTTTTCACTCACACAGCAGCTAAGAAGTGTTTTTGCTATTGTGTTGGGATGTTGTGCAAAGCAGCTAGACGTCCACAGGACTGACATTTCTTTAGATCGGGCTTCTTTGGCATTGTGTCAACCGACCCCGCCCAGCTGACTGAGCCACTCGGGCGCACTTTCTTCTTCGCATGTTACGATGGCCACTGCTATTGCTGTTAATAGGCTTACATGATGCGTACGCTTCGTGAGAATGAAATGTGTGGTGGGTTCGTACTTAAAAGGGGTGTCGGCGAGCTCAACATTTTCGGGAGCTCTGGGTAGATGGCTGCAGGCTTATTGTGTGGCATATCCAGTTTTTGATGTTAATATGGAAGCTCACGGTGCCGCCAATCAGCCGTGTCGATTCAATGTGCAGTATTTTTTAAGCATGGATAACAGGTAGCACTTAACGCCAGAAGGCACCCGCACCCTTCGATTATGTTTTATTCCCGCGAGGAACACTTGATGTCCGTGAGCGGCAATCAGAGACGTTGATAGGCATACAATTTTTATTTTACTTGTCCCATATTGTGGAATTGAGTGCATTCCAATGGAGGGGAGAGTTGGGGAGGGCCAAGGCTGATGCCAAAGTGGTATTTACAAGAGTGTGTGCTAATTGTGCTAATTCCTTTTATATTTACGTAGATAGCATGTGTTGCCATTGTTGTCCGGTTTTATACGCAACTTCATGTGTTTCAAAAATGAGTTTACTTTTTGGTTAGGTGCCTGTAGCATTTCCAGTATCTTTTTTTTTTGTGGGGCACTATTTTGCACTGCCTGTGTACCACAATTGGCAGTTTATACCGTGCCCCCAGTAATGATTTCTCTAGTGACTCCCCGGCATTACATGGTGGCAGCTTACGTGCTACAGGCGACTGTACAGTGGTAGTCTTTGCCGTTTATTTCTTTATACACATTCGCGCTAGCCATAGCTTAGCTGCGCTAGTTTTATAGAGTTTATGAAAAGCAAATGTATTTTGTGTGCAGCGTGAAGATATCTTTTTATGTCCGTTTTTAGCGCTGCTCATTAGCACACTTTAATTTTAGTGCGATAAAAAAAAGTATGCTGAATTCCCCCGTCGGCTAATATTGTAACCATTTAATCATAGGTTATCTTGCGCGCTCGCTTCTAACAAACTGTTTGGAAAACGTGCAACACGTATTGTATGTCTGATAGTTTCAATTGAAGTAAGTTATACCTCGTTATGTGCTTGGCACCTCTTGTAGTTGGCAGTATGCTTTGGTATGATTGGCACCGGCACACGTTCTCTGCGGACCGTTTCTCGTTTTGCGACGATCTGTGCAACTGCATTTGAATGGTTTCTCTTTTCGGTACGGTCCCCTTCGCAATCCGTTGCAGCTACGACTTTGATTTCGATCAGCTGCGCTCTCCTAGCCTAGTTAACCAAAATGAATTTTACCGATGCCAACAACTGGAGCAACTACGTGAATGTGTGCTGTGCGTGTAGTGGAACTATTAAAAGTGCCTAACTACTGACTGTGCCTTCCCACGTCCCACCTCCCCCAAGTCTTTTTGAGTTTGTACAACTCGTTTTTTTTTCCTCTCCCTTTTTCCCCCCCGAGGCTTGAATGATGTGCAGTTGAGTGTTTCTAGAACGGCAGTGCTACTTGTTGTGAAGAAGAAATGTACTGCTTTCCGGGACACATCGTCGGCAGTGCTTCGTCTGGCGCTGCGCGCCTTTGTTGGAAACGTCGAAGAAAGAAGATACCGTCTGGAGTTGGCCGTCCTGCCGTGTTTTTCTTTTTTGTCGTCGCAGGACCTGCCGACAAGTTTCGTCCAAAATGTTTTTTTTTCTGTCACCGTCTCTCTCTCTCGGACTCTTCTTGAGAAGAACTGCTTGCTTTGGAGTGGTGTGTTTATTTATATTTTATGCAAAATAAAAACTACAAGGTGCTTGTTGTGAGGTGACAACATTAGGATGCGTGATGTGCAACCGCTGTGCAACGCTTGGCTCGTGGCAATGCACACAGCTTGAAGGGTACTGGCATATACAAGTTTTTCAGGTTCAAAATTAACTGCACCTTATTTCTGATACAATGCACCAATGGCTTCTATGCTGGTCAGCGTGCTAAAGATGGCTAGCATCATGTGCACTAGTAAGGTCACTCATGTTGTGGCGCATTCTATTAGCGCAGAAGTATAACTAACTATGAAACTTTTATTCAATCCAATCACCATAATCTGATTAAATATGAATAATGCTTGTTTGGTTTGTCTATTAAACGAGGCTACATCACAATCAGACCTACCTTACAGTTGCATGTAACAGGCATTTAAATCGTAAAGTACACGGTTGCGTTTTTAATTTGACCTTTAGTGGTGCTTGAAAGCACTGGAGAACTGTGACGCCAAGACTAATCGCCGTATTTATATGACATAGTCCGGCATAAACATGACCAGTAAGCTCCCTGCATTGCCTTGGGGGCGTTCATGTAAGGCGCGCTTGTGTCTGTTTCAATTTGTCTCGGTTTCAGTTAAGTTTTTGAACCACCAACCTATTTAAAACGATTCTGATATTTTGAGTCGAATTCACCTGACACAATAGTGACGTAAGTAATGACCTAAATCAAAGGCGAGACCACCGTGAACTACACTGCAACACCAGCAACGTCACAAAAGGCGGGATTTTGACCAATACAGTATGTGTGCGATCATTTATTCACACACGCGCGCACGCAGAAACAAAAGGTGATAAAGCAGTCGCACCATTCACATCAGATGAGCAAACAAAGCATGCTATGCACGACCAAACTGCACAGGCTTTCAACTCAACCTTCGTGCTGTACGAAGGGGTTGGGAATGGATTCCATGCCGTCCACGGGACAGATCACAACCACCGCCGTTCCACGACACACCACGAGTCCGAGCGTCCTCGTGTCGTCGGTGAGCTTGTAGGGGTCGTCCGGGTCTCGCAGGAACTCGGTGGCGTTGTCGATGACCAGGTTCAAGAGCGGGTCGTAACCCTTGAGGATACCGGTGGCCTCGCGTCCACCCTGGAACTTGACTCGTATGGCTTTGTCCAAGTACTTGGAGAGGTCGACGATACTCTCTTTCCGCTTTTTCTCTTTCTCCCCGGTGTTCGCCGCCGCCGCAGCCATGACTGGTCAGCAAACAAACGCACCACTCGACTTACTTCGCAATGAACGTGACGAGCGAAGATATACGGAGAGAGACGCCGCACAGAACGCAACACCAACGTTGGCGGCAAAGCAAGCCTGGCAAAGCTAGCAAACGCACACAGTCGCGCAACAATCTTTCAAAAATACACTGTACGTGATGATGATGTTAGCTGCAATTACAGGGCGCTTAAAATTCGATTTTGTATATCAAATTCTGTCATACTTCAATTGTAGTTAATTTAATCAGGCCATAAAAGATTATGCAGGTTTTATTCGTCCTATAATGCTTCCAGATTTTGCTTGGTTAAAACGTATTTTTGGCTTACTGGCTGGCTTTCAATATCGCGTTGTAGCCGACACAAGGGTGCGTCCGTAAACAAGTTCTCTTTTGTAACGCGCTTGTCGGTGTTATTGTCATGGTTTTCCACGTGTTTCTCATATTTCCGCGCTCTTTTCCTGCGGGACGTCTAGGTCTACCGGCTACGTCATAGTAGAGCCTATTCCACGGAATACCAAGCGGCGTTCGACGATGTCTAACAAGCCAAAAGCGAAAGGAAGATACAAGCAAAGCTGCTGTTTCGTGCCGTACTGCAGGAGCGGCTACAGATCTAACTTGAAGCGTGCCTCTCTGTTCCGAGCGCCACTGGACCCGGTGAGGCTCTCGGAGTGGGAGGAGAGCATCGGGAGAACGGACAAAAAGCTGACATCGTCGGCGGTGGTGTGCGAAAGGCACTTCGAAGAGAGCTGCATCGAACGCACGTTCCGGATAGTCATCGACGGAGTGGTAAACGAGATCCCCAGAGAGGCACCTCTCCTGAAGCGAGATGCCGTCCCAACCGTATTCGAAGATTACGCCATTTGTAGCAATCGCAAGTTCCCGTGTAGGAAACTGGTGAGCGTTGTTCGCGAACAAGAAAGGGCGCATGAATCGTCCGAGCGGCGGAACGGAGGAAACTGTACCAGCGAGTCGCGCTTGGACGTCGACGCAGTGTCCGACAGCCAAGACGACGTCGATTTTACGGGTGAAGCGGCGTTATCGTCCGCGGAAAGTGGTGACGTCGAATGTACCGGCGAAAGTGGTGACGACGAATGTGCCGGTTCCGTAGAGGAGGAGAGCGCCGCTTGCGATGAAGAAGCGAGCGAAGACGGGAGTACGGCACGCCCATCTACTGCACGTCCCGTCGCTCACGCGTTCGAAGACATTCAGATTCCATCAACATGGGCGAGGGTGCCTTGTCTGGGCGAAGGCAGTCTAGCTTACGCCCGTTGTGAAATGCAAGTGAACAATTTTTCTTGTCTGTTTATCGAGAGGATGGTTGTATTCGGAACTGTATCGGCCGATGACGGCTCCGTCACTGCAACCGTTTACATGAGGGGCAGGGAAAGCTTCAAGGAAGTTCTCAGGACACGGTGTGAAGCGGAGGAATTTATCAAAGACATCAACGCGGTGTCCTTATGCGAAGGATGTGGCGTGAAGCCTACGTCGACCAAGTTCGCATCCTACAGAGACATGTATTTCGCGGAGAAGTGTCTCATTATTGCTGGTGCAAAAGGTGAATCGTGCGTACGCTGCCAACATGTGCGAAAGCTTATGCAAGGACAAATGGGCAAGCAGAAAAGTGAAGGCATTTCTACTCTACCAGAAACCTTAGACCATTTGTCGCAGTTTTATTCCAACAGCGATACCTTTCGATAAAACACATGGGCCAGTGGTTTAAATCAAAGTTTGAAATAAAACACTTAAGTGACCTTGCTTCAAGAACACACTTGTTTCTCACTATAAGCAGCTCATCGTAATGAGCTGCTAAGAAGAAATTGATAAGGGAATCAAGTGTGACCAGGAATGCATTAAACAATGGTTGATGTTTTGTAGCCCTAGGCTTTATGAGCACAGCAGACAAGAAGGTACAGTGCTTCTGCCCTGACACTTACACACGCACAAGTTCCCTCATAAAGTTGGTTCTGGCCTAAACCCCGTTAAGTGAGATGATTAGCTCAGACACACTCAGCTACCACTGAGGTCTCTCTCTCAATGAGGCAATGTTGGAGCAGCTTGAGGTGAAGTTATAGGGTGCGTTTATAAGCTGCATGTGCCGTTGTTGTAACAAGCTGCTGGCTAGGTTTCTCTTGAGTTTGAAATTGTCAGTCGTATATTCTTTGTGATTCAGGTGACGCCAAACTTTTTATGGATCCCAGGAAATGGTACAAAATGGCATGCTGGCAGGTCATGGAACAACTGCATCTGAGCCATTTATGGGTAAGCTGTGCTTTTGAGAAATGTGCTGTCAAAATCTGCTTTCTACATTGCCTGTTTCTTGGGCAACAGGATGTTGACTCGGTTTGTTTGCCTTGAAAGACCAGTAAATGATTGTGTGTTTGAAAACATCATGAAAATTGGCTGCCGCACTGAAAATATGTCTGAAATACTCTTTTTAATGGTTCAGTAATCACAAGGCTACGAATGTTAGATGATAGACAATGTGGCCACCTATAGTGCTCTCTTCTTTTGCTTTAAACTCTTACCAACTCCATGCATGGCAGCAATGCATCCGCAGCAATCACCCTTTGAACAGTACCAGTAGAAGCTTCACGAATGATGTAATAGTGCACAGTGGGTGAGTCCCCGCCCCTTTCTCAGGACCCACGGCTAGGGCTATCGTCAGTTTGGTATTTTCATCCGTTGTTAAATGACCACTAAGCAACTTACAACCCTGGTGACTTCACACACAGCCATGACATGGTGGCACTGGGATTTGTGAAGGTCCTGACAAGAATCGCAGGATTGTTCTTTTTTTTATTGTGTGGCTTTCCCCTGACTCAGACTACTGGCATTTCGCAAAAGCTATATGAAGGTGTGCTTTGCAGTCATTAGTGGTGTGGACGGGAACATTGAGATTACTTTCAAGAGGCCAGAGCAGCTAAATGCAGTTTGCGAGCACAAAAGCATCCATGACATTGAATATCTGAACGGAGAGGCACCTCTTCCAAATCCATGCACTTGTATCCGTATATCACGCGTAATCACTGCTTAAACACGAATTCGATGTTCCCTTTCATATTCATCACAACTATACATTATGCATGTGTTCAATTAAAATATGTAAAGAGACGAAAGAGTCAGCTTATGGGCAGGCAGTTGAACATATCTATATAGCCAATGTGGTTGTGGAGACTACTGCACACGTTCCAGTTAGCTTGCACATTTACTTTCTTATTTGCAAGGATGCCACTTGGAACAATGTGGCAGCTAATTAGAATATGGTATGAGACTTCTGTGTGAACTTGTAAAAGGGCATAAAAATGCCAATATTCGTACTGTTTCTTCTACCACACACAGCAACCTGTGAATAAAGCTTAGAAAAGTGTAACAGTGTCATTTGCTGTGATTTGTGTGTGATTCAGGCTGTATTTTATTAGCTTCATGCAGGTAGCAGCTTTGGTAAGCAATTAAATTTGGATCAAATAGTGCCAGAAAAAAGGAAGCCAACTGTAATGTTTTTTTTTTTTTTTGCCAGATGATTTCTGAGTGAAAAATTTCTTTTGCCCCTATTGGTAATGATGCTCACATACTAGTATTCACAACAATGGCAGTTATCTGTCATTACTTCACCCACGACGAAGCTTGCTTCATTTATGCACATCAAGCCTGCTTTATTAAGGGCTTGTACCACGTTGATAACGTGGCACAAGCCCGTTATCTCACAATCTTGACATACATGACTTTTCTGAGTATCTGTGGCTATGCATAATGACAAGAGTCAGTCGTAGAATAATGAACTTTGGGGGTAGTTTAAGATATGACTAGCTCCAAAGCTGAAGGTGTAAAATGCAATCTCTAGAGCCTGTTAGCTCATGTGTGTAGTTATTAGATTAAATTTTGGAAATGAACATGATCGACAGGAACGGAAGAGCTAGAAAATTTGGAATTGTTGCAGCAGATGGTTCTGTAGTTCAATTAGTTATGTAATCTTGAGATTAATTCCCAAGAGACTGCAAATTCATTAATAGCATGAAGTTGTTACCGCTGTTGAATGCCATCTTTAAACGACACGTAACCGTGGTTTAACTAGAGGATTCTGGCTCCTTGAGTGGCATGCATGTTTTACTGTAGAATTTCTTGGCCATTATGACTCTATTCTCCTGTTGGTTGTTTGTTTTTTAGGTAACTAAATTTATAAATATTCACTAGTTCTTGATTTGGGGACGAAATCAAATAGGGAGATACATTCTCCTTATGTGATAAATTTTTAACTGTGCATGGTAGTTTAAAGGGTGATGAGGCACCCCTCAGGCTTGGTGTAAAAACACATTCTGCGGAAAGCAGACACTACTATGAACTGCTCAGCCAAATCTTGCAGTCTGGCCCGGCAAGGAGACTTTAGAAGCAAGAGAGCAGTTAAATCGTATGACAAACCCCTGTAACTCCGTTCGTTTTTAACGAATTCATAAAAGTTTTGCGGCAGTCGATTTGTGAGGCAATAAACTGCAAAGTACTGAGGTCGTTCTATGATTACTTGGAAAAGAGCATGGTTCATGACTCCTTTATAGTTTGTGGAATTTTGCCAGTACACCACTACGTTCGTTTACGAATGTTTGTGTTCATGTAGAGTTTGCTTTAGAAAAACCGTTGTTCGGTCTGTAAAATGTTACCTTCCCTCTAAATTACGCTAGAGTTCCCAAACATCTTATTGGGCTTACAGGGATTGCTTGTATGTGATGATCCGATGTTTGCCATTTATTTAATAGTGAATAAGAAAACCATAAGCAATAATGTGGCTTGAAATTTTATTCAGCATAAAATGCAATTTTTATATTTGACGCACTAGTTCAAAAAGAAATGTTTTGCTAATACTACCGCAAAGTGTACTGTGCTAGGATTTCACTGACCCAATCTAGTCTCTGATTTTTGAAAGGCATTTGTTCATTTTGTTGCGACGGCATTCATATGGACACTCTCGGGGGTTTCGCCGTCGCCGTCACGTTTCATATAAAGTCCAAAAAGATCTCCCGGTGCATCGTATCTTTTACGCACGAGCGGTGACGATGAACGCAGCTGAAGCGCAGATGAAAGAAGCCGGCCAGCTCTGGCGCATGTAGGGCGCATGCGATAACATCGCCCTGCGTGCGAGGCCTGCCGTCGATGGCTCGTCAAGCAGAGAGGAAACGCCCCTCCTGCCTTTCGTCGGGTGAAGGAGCACGAAGGGGCGCCTGTGGGCGGGAGGGGGATTGGATGCGTCGCTCGAGCAGCAACTGCGAACTTTGAACATAAAGACGCTGGCGCGTGCGCCATCTTGACAGGCATACGGCTCGTATACACTTTTACGTGGTGTGCTCTCACTGCTTACTTCGCGTTCAGACGAATTAGAGCACGAAAACCGCATCGCTCCCTGGAGCGGCCGTATTCTCTTACACCAGCCTTTTGTAGAGTTACGCGAGATCGGATCTAAAAAAGTTAGCTACTAGCCTTACTTCGTATAACATTCCAGTTCGTTGCTATCGTATTCGTCGCTACGTCCTCGCGGTGAAATAGATTTTTTTTTTGTTGCTGTATGCGTACAGCTATGCACCTATAGTGCGCGGCACTATGTTATCGGATTCAGTTTATGTATGTATTCCCTCACTCGACGTCTTGATAAGAGACGTCAAGCAGGTTCCATGCCTTGCATAAAGACCGCGCGGCCCCAATCCGCGTCATTCCTTACCCCGTCAACCGTCAGCGGCGCGTCTTCGCGTTACCGCCGCGGAATTGAGGTCTATATTCGCGCAATAAAGTGATTGCCTCCCAGACCGCTTCCAGGCTTCTGTTGTGCAATACGATGGCATGACAATAGATGGTAATTATGGGACTCGTATTAATTTTATATCATTCAACGCGCTTCAAAAGGGGCACTAACCAAATAGAAAAGGGTAGAATATGAATTGAAAAAAAAATTGGAGACGGACGTCGCGAATCCGTTCACCCATATTTCAGCACAGTGTGTAAAATACAGCGTTTATGTAAAGAACAAAAAAAGAACAGAAAAAAATATGAAAAGGTACAGTTTCTCCTGTGGCGCAAAAAGTCTTCACACTACTGATGATGTATTCATCTTTAATATGTGCCTAAATTAATTTCACGAAGTCCAGTGAATCAGTCTGCTTTATGATGATTATTTATTATCGTATGCGATTATATTATAGCACTTGGATAACTTCTGTTTACGAAATCTTAAGAGTTTTTTTTTTCCTTCTTCATGCTGCAGTGAAAATTATGGCAACCACAGTTTTTGGGAAATCATATCGCCTGTGGCCGGCCAAACAGCTAACCATGCCGCAACAGGGAAAGTGATGTGCTCGGTCACGACAAATCGAATGGCGCCAGTTTTATGTGGTACATATACGCGTTAACCAACCATGGCAGCTGCTGGTGCAATAGCCTATGGCAGGATGTGTTTTCTCCACTGCTGTAGCGTCAACTATGTGGAGAAGGTGTAGGATCCTGGACTGCTGAACTGTTGGTCGTAACTTCGGATCATCGCGGTGCACTGGTTACTCTTCTTTCTCTGTAGTTTTTCCTGCCCGGTGCACATGTAGTAATGGGTGTGGGAATGCGCTGCTAAGCGCACGCGTGCTCCCAGCCACAGCTGCTGAATTTAGATGGGGGCATAATGCAAAATACACTTCTGTACTTAAACTTATAGGTGTGCACTAAAGAAACCCACACGGTCAAAAACTTAATCTAGCGCTCCCCCCTACTCATTTCCTCATGTTCATATTGGGGGTCTTGCAGCATAAAGCCCCGCACTTGACTTGTAAAATGTATTTACAACCATGTCGCTAATTAGGCTTTTGGAATTCTAGCAGCGGCCGACACCAGCGGACATCAAAACGGGTGCAGCGAGTCCATAATTGCAATGGCTGTAAAAAAGACGGCTGCGCCATCCAAACAAACGAAAGGAAGAAAGGCAGCCTTTCCAGTGTACTTCTTTTCAAAATTTTAGCGCAATAAATAAGTCGAAACCAGAAAAAAACATCATGCCAGGACAAACAGACAGAAAACGCTTTAGCCATGGCACTCTAAAGCACGTCCACGATCAATGTGTGGGAATAACGTAAAATGCTCGCACATAAATGCGTGTAGCTCAAGTCACCGGTGTACACAGCTGTAAAAAAAAAACGCTGAAACGAAGGCAAATTCACTGCCTAGAGACAATAACGTAGTTGGCTTTAAACAATGTTCAAAGCTGTTCTGCGCACTTGGTCTTGACGAGATGCACGAGCACAATGTAACGGAATGCCTTTCGAAGTATGCACGTACTAGAGCCCTAGGAACTCACGTTCTCGATAACCTTTGGCACATCACCGCGTAAGCACTGGATCCAAAAGCAATTAACATGGGACAGCAGTTCCGCAGGTTTGTAGGTTGCTCAGATGGACGCTTGTCGCTCGTTCCTTCGTTCCTTCCATAAGGGGGTGCTCGGTCGGTCGTGGAAACGCAGCTGTAATTGCCACAAGAGGAAATGCGACCGTATTGGCACGAACCAAGCATCTATAGTTCGTAAAAACTGTCAATCCCTGTCGTTACGGCAATTGCTGACACGTTTTCTGTCGAGCCTACGTCCATGATCCATCCGGACCGTCGCGGTCACTGCTCGGTACGTCTGTGTAGACAGACTGTTGGCACTTTCTATAGAGACACTTCGCTCGCGCGAACGGCTCGTGGTGTTCACGCGTGCCGCGCCGTCAGGTTGTTCGTCAGGAAGCGTCGCATCACTTCGTCGACGGCCCTGGGCTGGTCGAAACCCGGGTAGTGTCCCGCTCGGGCGACCACCACGAACGAGAAGTCGCCCGCCGACGTCACGTATCCCGAGAGTCCTTCCTCCTGCGGGCCCGCGTAGAAGGGCAGGCGACGGCCGTGCCTGAACTGTTCGGCCCGACTCCACTCGACGCTTCTGTAGTATTCCTCGATGCGAGCCGCTGAGAAGATCGGGTCCAGCTGACCCGCATACGCCAGGAACCTGTAGTTGTCCATCAGCGTACTGACGATGTCCGTGACGTTCCTGAGGTAGTCCCCGCTCAGCTGCTGGTTGATGAGGGGTTCGCGCAAGAACTCAGCGTTGCGAACCGACGTGCACGCGTCCTTGAAGACCTCGCTGGTGACGTAGTCCCTGTAGGCCGCGAACTCGGCCGGCTCGACGCTCTGCAGCGCGTTGCCGTCGTAGGAGTAACCGGTCATCCGCTGGAACATGGTCGGGGCGCTCCCTTCGCCAGTGGAGACGAACGCAGTCTTGAAGAGCAGCTGCAATGCCTGCACGGTGCGGTTGCCGGCCACCATCTGCCTGATGGTGTCCATTCGAGTGGCGTACGCCTGCCAGCCCTGGTAGTCGAGCAGGCTCAGCTGGTGATAGTAGTCAGACAGGTCCAGCAAGTCAGTGACGGGCCCCAGGAAACCGACGCCGCTGATGACGCCTCGCAGGTTCACCGGGAGGTCCGGGTTCGAGTGCAGTCGGATGGCTATTGCTGCTGCGGCCCTAGCTGAAATGAAGAAGAATAATGCGAATTAGAGTCACGCTACTCTCGGAGTTTCGGTAAGCGCACAATTTGGCAAGAAGATGACAAAGAAAGCAGCTAGTCGGCCCGAACGTAACGCGCGCATATTGTTCTTCAGTTAGCCTAAGAATTCGCTACCGAGATATTGCCTTTCGATGGTCGAAACTGCATGTTTCCTCCTACCATCCTCTATTCCCAGAGTCCTCTCCAAAAGACTTAGTTTTTGGCCGTCACAATCGGTAAGCTTATTTCTTTCCTAAACGGGAGAACTGCAGCGGCTGGCCTCTTGACGGCGACAGCAGTTGCAAAGAAGTATGAAATATTGTGCATTTATCTTTGTCAGGCGTGCATTGAACAAGTTAGGAGTGGAGAGCAGTGTATTGTTCTGCTGCCCTAAAATTGTTTGTGATCATTTCCCTTAAGCATCAGATCGAGCGAAATAATATCGAGAATTACTATTTATAAAAATAATCGTTTAGAAGTTGATGCATGACTGTCCACATTGCTTACTAGTTCATTATCCCCTCAATCATAAATTTCGTGCATAAACTGACGCGAAAGTTGCTCAATGGCTATCACTTCGCGCAGGTGAGCTGGATGTCACGTATTGAATCTCGTGCGAGGTGGCCTTGTTTTGGCGGGTTGCTGAAAACATTCCAAGGGATCAAAATTTGTCGGAGTGGCCCATTTCAACGCACCTCATAGTCAGACGGGCATTTCTGGCACACGCAAAACACACGAGTCCAATCAGTTTGCGCATTAGCAATAGAAGGTGACGTGTTGAGGCAGCAAAACAATGGATTAAGATATAGTGAAACGAGTGGTAGTGGTTTCTCGCAACGGCTGTGCTCGCTGCCTAATGTAAGGCGTATTACCAATGTGTAAAGCAGTGTAGCTGACAACAGCCCTGTCATTCCCATATCCTCACTAATACTGCTTTTTGTGTATGGTAAATAATTCAATCAAAATGAATAAGCGAAACAAAAAGCGGCCCTGGCTAACACTCCCAGATTTACATATACAGATACCTGATAAAGTGGACGGGAGGACGACCGCCGCCGTGTCTCCATTGGAAGAGCACCGGACGCGTTATCCGAAGGCTGTATGCTCGGTCCCTACCGGCGGCAAGTTGTCTTTTCGCCCACTTTAATATCTTTACATTTATATCATGATTACTTCACTGAAGCTGAGGACTGCAAATAATGTACCCTATACTTGCCTTGGCTTCACTGTACATTAGTCTCATTAAGCTGTGTCAACAAAGAAACGAGCTCTTGATCCATTCCCTTTCTTTCATTCAATAAGAAGTAAGGACCCAGGCAGCACACCGACATTGGACCGTTCTTGGCCCAACGTCAGCAAATGTCGGCAGCAACATTGGCCCGGCGTCGGAAAACCACGCTCGCGCAACTTTCACCCACATCGGCCCGATGCCTGCTAGCCGGCGTAGGACCGATGAGGGCTTGCTGACATTGGGCTGATGTGGGTTAGCCAGCGTCGGCCCGATATTGGCCTGTCGTTATTCAGCCGATGTTGGGAAGCCGCCATTGGGCCTATGTAAGCTAGCCGATGCTGGCGTGGTATCGACCACGCTAACGTCGGTAAACCCCCGGCGCAACCGTCTGCAGCCATTATTATGGTGTTTTAGCCGTGGAGGTTTACCGTGCGGTAATACCGTAGCGTCATCGTATGCACGTAGCTACAGACGACTTTGTCAAATATTACTGTAGTAAACCGCCCAGCGTAACCTGTATGCATTACCTCCGTAGGATTCGCCAGCAACGTAGAAATCGCGTCCCTTGTACTCCGGGAACAGCCGAAAGAACTGCACCAGGAACCCGTGGATGTCCCGGGCGATCTCTTCCAAGCTGGTCGGGTAACCCTTGAGATCGTCGGTCCGGCTAAACCCGGCTCCCACGGGCTGGTCCAGATAGATCACGTTCGCGTACTCGCACAGCGTGCTCTCCCTCGGGTACAGCTTGCCGTAGGCATCGATGGCGACGGGCCCATTTTCGAGGAAATAACCGAAGAGCGACGAACTGCCGGGACCCCCCTGGAGCCAAAGTAGCAGGGGGGCTTCTAGGTTGTTCTTCTGCAAGAAAAGATAGCGCTAGAATGACAGACCTGAAAAAGACATAAGCTATACGAGGTATCCACGTGACGTCATCCGCAAGGGGCGCTAGTGCGGCAGTTGCCATACTGCGGCAGTGCGGCAGTGCCACACGACAATTCAATGGGAAGCGCTTTACTGTTTGAAGCGAGATCGGGTTGCCTTAGAACGGGTAGTTATAAAGCGAGATTCAGTAAAGAAGAAGAACAATGCACGTGCTGCGGGGAAGATAAGGAAACGGCGGAGCATGTTCTGATTGAATGTGGAGACATCCACCCAGGTGTACGTTTGGGCACGAGCCTACATGACGCCTTGGGTTTTAGAGACAATGGAAAGCTGAACACACCCGCGATTGAAATAAGTAAGAGACGGTTAGAGTATTGGTGGCAGAAAACTAGAGAGAAAGGACAAAAATAAATAATGGGAAAAAAATAAGGACATTCTGCCGTAAAGGGCACAGAACGGAGCTGAAAACTTAAGTTTTTTTTTCTGGAGTAAAATAGTTTTAATTGAAGTAAAGACACTAGGCCAACGCTAAAAAAAAAAGAGTAAAGGTTTTTTTTTTTCGAGCCTGGTGGCACACTTGTCACCGCCCCGTTATAAAGGGGACGCTCATAGCATCCATCCATCCATCCATAAAGTCAAGTCGTCATACCCGTGGTCGCGCGCGCCGTCGTGATCGTGATAAAGTGCTTGGCCGCGCGTGTTGTCTCGATATGTTTTCTCATCTTTTCACATGAGGTCAGACTATCATATTCCGGATCGCTGAACAACCACAGCTATGGTGGCCGGATGTAGGCACTTAGTGGCGCCGCATGGCGGGCCGAGCTCAGTGAATACCTGCTATATGCACTCTCAGGAGAAACTCGTCGCAGTAAAACCTTTCGTCTAATTTTATTGGCCCTTTTTTTGTCATTTCCTTTCTGCTGAGAACAGTGTACAGGACACTGCGTTGAAACATTTGTGGGAAAAAATATATTTCGTTTTCAATACAGGATGGCAGTGCGTTTCCCATGCAATGTAAATATGATAACGAATTGACAACATTGTTGAAGGTTATATTTGTAAGCGCAGTTTTCGACAGTCGAACGCAAATAACATGGCAAGCGTCCTAGAAGCAAATCCTCCCAAAATCATGCTCTCATTTAATGACAGCGGATGCGTCACGAAATATTTCGCATTAGGTTCAATTACTGACAATGCCACTGATTAATGAAACGTGTATGTCATGAGCGCGTCATGATAGATACTATACATCTGGCGGCACATACCCTTACATCTCGCACCATTCAGACGACGCGACATTCCATTGTAATCAAGCAGTGTAAATATTCCATCTGTGACAGACATTGACGAAGTATGTACGTATTGGTCGCTCTATCGGGATTTTATTTGCGAGTGATCTATCAACTGCAATGGATGCAGAGCATCAAGTCGGGCTAGTTGGTTGGCGTTCCTCGTGAAGGCTCTTTTAACTGCGCTAACAAACACGGACAAAGAAGAGGGAAAATACTGGACTTGCGCAGACTCATGACTGAATGTTCCATTAAATTTAAATTGGAATTCAAATTGTTTATTTTGCCATCCTGTATAGTTATAAATACACATGGGGGATTGTAGCTGTCATCGAACAGCTTCACGAGTCTACAACCCATTCATTTGACCGGGAGACAATATCACATATATGTACATGTATATACACACTTATACATACTTATATAGACACATAGATATATATAGGAGCATACTTGAACATGTTTCCGCTGCTACTTTCATCTCAGTGTCAACGAAATCAAACAGGTACATATAATGGGTAAAAGATAACATATTTATAGAGAACAACTGGATGAAACAAGCTCATCGGTCATTCAAAAACGAAAATACGGAGCTGTCACTGAGTAGCATCTAAAAACTGCAGATCACAAACAGCGAGCGACACCGAAGGTTCATTTATACATGCACGTGTAGCACTTACCTTATATGCCTCGAACAGCTCCCGAGTGCAACGGTTCCTGAGCCATAGGGACCTCATGGCATAGGGACCATTGCACTTTGTGACGGCAGTGTATCTTTATTTGGATGGCCAATGAGCTTGTTTCATCCCGCTGTTCTCTGTACATATGCCATCTTTCACCCATCAAACATTCAGTCGAGCGTGTACGCAAGTCCAGTCTCCTTCCCTCTTTTTTGTCCGTGTTGGCTAGATCACTTAAAAGAGCCTTTAAGATGCAATTGATGTCACTGCTTTCCATTAGTGCATATTTCGCAGTCTTGTTGCTGGCTATTCGTTTGAACAAGGGATTGGTTCATGCACTCGCGTTTTCATTACGACGCCGTGTATGCGTGGTTCATTACAACCAGTGTACACGGCACCTTCTTTTACTCTTACCCTTGCCTGCACATGCAGGAAGAAGAGGTGGCTCTGAAGTGTCTCGTTCACGGTGACCAGGCCCGCGTGGGCTTCAGTTCCGGTCTCCTTGTTGGAGAACATCGACACCACGCTGCGCTGCCGGACGTCACCTGCTTCCTCGCTTTGGACATGGGGAGTCAGGTAGAGGGCGCCCTCGTCATTGTGTCGCCTTCAAGCGTTCGGAATGGAATATACGTGACACTGTTGCCGTGACTACGTTAGTTATTGTCACTGCTGCGACGGTTCATAGTATATGATTGTGACATGTCTGGATGCACAAAATAGCACCACAGCCATAGAGCTTCGTATTATAGTGTGAAACTGTAAGACCGCATCGGATGAATAGAAAGAAAAATGCTAGTTTTCGTCAGCTCAAAGTACATGTTCATCCAGACGTTACTTCAGTAGGAGGAGTATTGCTGCTTACAGGTGGACCTAGCCTTGCGAAACTTGCCCGCACGTGCTTCACTGATAGCAATTTCTTATGTTAAACAGGGCCTGTAGCAGCCACCTGTGTGTCGCATTAGATAGGTTCACAACAGGCTGAAGTATAACATAGGTTCACAACAGGCTGAAGTATAACATACAAAGCTGAGGTCAATAGGCTGGACACCATTGCTAATTCTCGCCAATCTATAAGGTATAATGTTCGAGGACTTCACCGCTGCAGCAGTGAAAATAATGGTCGCTCTCTTTAATAGATCTGACATCACACTCTAAAGAAATAGCGAAAGAAACGTCCCGGAAAGGGAATTACGCAAATCAAGTAAGATACGTTCAGAAAAATATTGAAACACGAATAGGAAAAAATACGAAAGAAAGCGATGTCACGTGGTGTGTACACTGTAGGTAACTGGAGAAAGCCTAGAAAACCGTTCACGAAATAATTTAAACTTACTTCCGCGATGCTAGCGTTGCATCTTTTCTGTTGACACATCGGAACAGAACGCTCACGATGTTTATGCTCACCATTTGATAAAGCGTTCATATAATTTGAAAGGCTGGGTTAGCCTGTTCTTATTCTTCTGACATTTATCTTCTTTAGTCGATGAATGTTGTGTGCGCCTTTGCACACATCGTCAGCTCTTTCCTTTGCAAGGTTACTTAACATCTCTTGGTAAGGTAATACGATACAGGGCAGAGGTTACGGTGCTTTTGCTACTTGAAGACATTGCTTTTCAAGAACTTCCAGTGCAGGTGGCCGACAGCGCCTTTGTCTTATAGCGCAAGTTTCTTCAAGAATAATAATTGCTGGGGTTTTACGTCCCAAGGTTGTCCAAAAATAGACGCGGAAGATCACATTACTCTAATGAACGGAATAGTTTACGAAAATGCAGCAGCAGCGGGGCGTCCATGAGCCTACGCTCTGTACCTCGGGTGAGATTGCTGTTGGGCTTCCGAGGCATCAACAGGAAAACAACAATTATGCTTCTCGCATAGCTACGGCGGGCAAATTTGCAGCAATGGATAAGAATGGGTGGCTAACCGGGATACAGAAAACGCATCCGAAGCTTTCGTCACCGGTTATCTACATGAAGCACAGCTGATGTACTGCTTTTAATTACGCCTCCTCCACAGTACCCTTTCCGTCCCCGTCCTCTTGCATAGTAACTCTACTAAGGGGGGGGGGGGTACAACTGGTGTATACTATACCTGGGTGTAGGAATGGAAGCATTTTAACCACCGCCACCTAATGGACAATGAAACATGTAGAGAGACAGCGCAAAATACAATGTTAATACTGTGTGGAAGCTTATACTGATTACTACTGTTGCTGGAGGATATTCACACTTCCTGCGCTAATATTAACACACTTCCTTGATTCATATGCTTATACTGATTGATACACAAACCTTTAAAATTGATAATGCATACCATTCAAAATGGCGATACACACGGATAAGTCAGGCTTATACTGCACATTATTCAGCGGTGCACCGTTGAATAATGTGCACCTATCTAAGTGAACATATTCACATAAATACGTGCAGTTTATCGAAGCCTTTATATGCGTACCATAGCATTCACTTCCACGTTACACGTCAGGGATCACATCGTGGCAACTGTGTGTATGCTCGTGCTTGTGCATGTCGAACGGTTGCGGTGATGTGACGGGGTTCAGTTTGCAAACGACTACACCGCGATAGAAACGCTACCCTTCGCAATGCGCGCAGTGTAGCGGTTTCGTATTGAGCCGTGAACGAGGGCTGAGCTTGGTGGGACGGCAAATAGAGTTGCTTGCGCCCCGCTCGCTATGCCGAAGTGCTCGGCATTGTGATTATAAGCGACCTACAAGTTTAAAGGAGCACGAAAGAGGTTCTACTATCAAGAGTACAGGCGTTATATTTCCGACTTTCATTTGGCGTTGCGTGAAGGTCCGAACGATCTAAATCCCAGCAGAAATACTGGTTGAATGGCCGTAAAATTGCAGTGTCCCCTTCAGGCGCAAATTAGGATCGACTGCCTGCAAACGTGTCAAATTCGAACGATATAATTTTGGGGCACTCTATATTACATTCCATGAAAGAAAATGAAGTAATATGCTGTTTTGTGCGAGATTTAGTAAGTAATCGTAACTATCGTGTAATAAACTAATTTTTCTATACAGTCAGTCATGTTCATTTGTACATAAAGATAATCAAATCGTAGGCTGAACATGCATATGCAATTTGTTTTAACGGCGAATCTGTTGAAGCTATCGGTAACTTGCGCTCCGTCATGCAAAACGGCTCAGGTGGATGTGCGCCACAGGATAGGCCAAGCCCCACTGCCGAGTACAGTGCGAGGGTTAAACGAAAACTCTGCTCGGTGAAGTGGAGCACGTGAAACAGGGAGAGAGAGAAAGATATATATATATATATATATATATATAGTGAGAAAGTGATAGAAAGAGAAAAATATAGAGAAATAAAGGGAATAAAGAGATAAAAAAGATAGAAAGACAGAGAAAGACATAGAAAGAGAGAGGTAGAATATACAGAAAGCAAACAGAAAGGTAAAGAATGAGAGAGAGAGAGAAAGAGATAGAAAAAAGATAGCTGATCCCTCTGACATAGGAATCGGTATAACACGGAAGTGAAACGTGTCGTTACAGAAGGATTTGATTGTTTATAGTGCATTGGTATATGATATATTGTACAATATCTGCTGTTGTTCGTCAGATATAGCACCGCTTGATGTGGGCGCACTCACGTTGACGCCCAGTGGCACATCTCCGTTCCGACGACTAACGCCCATGATCATTATTTAACTCTTGAGGTATCTGAAGTTCTTAAGATAGCAACGTTGCTTGTTGGGCGAGTTGGAACGAGTCAGTCATAACGTAGTTCAGCGCAAAAAACTTCTTAAGATATATATACGGTGGACACCGCATATGGTGAATCCTGCGCAAAGATGGCATGAACAAGCACATAATAAGCAGTAATACTCGATATGCACTCCTTCAAAGCGTCGTGAAAAGCGAAGAGAAACGCTACGCGCGTCATGTCTTCCCTCTAGCCTGGCTGTCAATTCTCACAGGTCGAGCGGGGAACGTGGTGCGACAGCCAGGCGAGCGTCGGAGAGCTATTCTTCGATATGGATGGATTCTATGAGCGGGGCTTGGGTTATATGCACACCTCGCGGTGGGTGTTAAAACGGTGACGAAATTACACTTCTGTTGGAAACGCGCCGAATGGGACGGTCGTAGCAACGGCGCGTTTTTTTTTTTTTCGAGCCTGGTGGCACACAAGTCAACGCCCCGATGTAAAAGGGACGCTCGTAGCATCCATCTATCCATCCAAAAGCACTGTGAGAGGAAAGTGGCAAAAGTGAAAGGCGCGTTCATGTAGCCTCCGTTATGCGTTTGATTTTAGCTCAGTCGGCTAAACGCCCGCCAGCCATCGTCGCGGACCGAGAGGTCATGGGTTCGACTTCTGTCAACGGAACTTTTTCTTATAGCTTTTTTTCCTTTGTCATCTGATGGCGTTCATTTTGCTGACGTATTTCCGTGACGGAAATACGTCATGAAAGTCTTGGTGGACCCCGGCATAAGACACTTTCGTGTTAAAAAAGAAAGCGATAAACAGAGATAGAGAAAAAGAAAGGGAAGAAAGACAGAAAGAGCGAGAAAGAAATAGAAAGAAACAGATACAATAAAAGAGAAAGAAATAGAAGAAAGAAAGAAAAAATAAAGAGAAACAAGGAAGGGCGCTCAGCTCCGCTCCTCAGAGCTAAGGAACAAGCAAGCAAGCTCCGCTCTTCCTTCAGGCTTGGCACCAGGGGCGCGAAGCTGCCGTAATTGTTTTGGTTGTATCCACTTAGAGCAAGGAAAAATACTTTTGACGTTGGTCTTTGGACGCGACACGTCGACCGAGCCGTCGAACATCGTAGTGCATTCAGCAAAGTGACCGGCCGCAGTAATACGCAGCACACTGAGGCTAAGTAACGCCACATTGGTTGTGCAGAAGGTTCAATTCATTCTACGCGCAACGTATCTTGCTCTGCCTTGGCCACTAGTCTATAGAACTGGCAAAAAGAAGTTGCGCGTCCACATATGCGGACGTTGCACCTCAGGGGATATTGTTTCGACGAAGTCATAAGATGTGATAAAATAGGGAATGTAGCGGATGAGGTGGTTCTGTCTTAGTCAGGAATTCGGCAATACACATCGGGTAAAATAAAAAATCGGGTAAATAAGTCTTTGATATGCGAATGCGGCCATACCTAAACGTTCGGCACACTATTGTTTGTGTTTTTCTGAACATCGTTGCTATAACCCTAGTGTTATTGCTGGACGAATCGCCAGCGAATTTCACTGGCGGCGCGTGCAACTAAGTTCTCTGAGACAATGATAGGAAAGAAAGATAGAAAGAGAAAGAAATAGAAAGAAAAAATAGAGGGAGAAATAAAGAAAGAGAAATAGACAGAGATATAAAAGACAGAAAAAACAGAGATATGAGAGAAAAACAATGAAACAGAAGAAGAAAGAAAGAGAAAAATAGAGAAAAACAAGAAGTGTCGCCCAGCTCCGCACTTCCTTCAGGCTTGGCACCCCTAGTGCGAAGTTGCCTCAACTTTTTACTTTTTTGGGGGGAGGGGGGGACTGCATTGTAAGGGGCCACATTATCGGTTGTGCCCGTGTCACTTTTTGAGAATGCGAGAAGTAATGCGCGCAAATTCTTGTCAAGTTGTGGAGATCGAACAGCTCGATCACGCGTCGAACCTATTGCATCGCAGTTGATTTGGGTTCACGCAGCCGCGACGGCACATCACTAAGGTGCAATTTGGGGCCTTTTTTGGTGGCGATTAGAATGCACAAAGTTGCGCGACTGGGAAACGGACAGAAGGAAGACATGATGCGACGCACGAAGCGCAAACTTAAAAAAAACAGTTTTATTTCGAAAATTGCATGACCATTTGCACACATGCTGACGACACACTATATGTATGTCCCGAGAGTTCACATTACGCGTGTGTACTACCACTGAAAAGCCGTGTCTCTTTTGTAGACAAGGCAATGGACGGCTCGCTGATGCACCTGTCTTCTAATTTAGAGATGCTTTGTGCTTCTATTGTCAGCCGCGTCATTTCGTTTTTGATTCTAGCTATTACTGTGTGCTGTTTAAACATGCATGGGTCTGCACTCGCAATTCCTGCAGTGGACTGCCAACTAGCCGCCTGTTTCATTCTTAACGTTGTTAGGGCGCCCGTGCAGCGTATAATTAATGCAGCGGGATGATTGCCCTACGTAAAAACGATAACGTGACAATAGTATGCGGCTAACTATGCTTTCTTTGGATGGTACATATACCTCTGCGGTGCTGCTTATTGGATACCTTATTTTCTGTGCTCTTTGCGTCGGTTATTTTTGCATAGTTTTGACATTTTGTTGGGAGCAGAAAACAACAATTTAACTTCAACGTGTTGTACAATCGTCTTTAAATTGTGTGATTCTGTTGTAAGTTTACACTTCGTGTGTCTCATCGTGTCTACCCCGCAGGGGCGTCTGTGGAAGCAGGCGTTTGGTGTGTAGCGACACCACGGACCCGAGCTAACGGGGGGGTTTCGACCCCCTCCCACGCCTAGCCGTGCGTGGCATTGCCGTGTCCGGGGAAAAGGGGATCCTGGGGGTTGAGCTGACGCCGGGTGATTGGACCTTTAAGGCCCCCCGGCAGAGGCAACACACCCCTTTGGCCCCGGCTTCACGTAGACGGCACCCCTGGGCTGACCCACCCAGGGGAATTCGGCAGTCGCCTTTTCCTGTCTCTCTCTCCCCTCATCTTCGTCTTTCCTTCTCACTTTTAATCTTTCCTGTCCTCTCCTCTCTTCCATTTACTTCCGTTTTTCTTGGCGGCGAGGGTTAACCTTGTGTATGTGCCCTCTCTTGGGCGCATTATATTTGGTTATAGTAGCTGTGTACAGCTGGCGTAGGCATGCTTTATATCAATATAAGTGCTGTCGCGTCCCCATGTTGGGCTCCATGGTGGGCGGCTGGCATGGCTGCCGAAACTATACTTAATATATGGCCTCAACCTCATTTCCTCGACTGAATGATCGTCCTCTCACAAAGAGAGGTCGCACCGAAGAGACCTTGAATGCCTTGCTCAAACCCAAAGAAATTTTTCCACGCTTCCACGTAATACACTGCGAAACACTCGACAAGAACGCAAGAACCATCTCTCCTTTTGTTGTGTCGAAATGCCTCACCAATACACTCGGTCAAGGCTATAAGGCTACAAGAATGGCTAGTGGGGACCTTTTGCTAGAAGTTCAAAGTAAGACGCAGTATGAAAAGCTTTCAAAACTTGCCTCTTTTGGAAGCACCCCTGTCTCAATTACACCACACCGATCCCTCAACAGTTCTCGAGGTGTAGTATCTGACCAAGACCTGCTCGACTTGACTGAGAGTGAGCTCCTTGAGGGCTGGAATGAACATCATGTGACACACGTACAGCGAATTAAAATCAGACGTGACGACAAAGAAATCCCGACAAAACACCTGATCATTACATTTTCGACAAGCACCCTACCAGAATATCTCGAAACGGGCTACCTGAAGCTAAAGGTCAGACCTTATATACCCAACCCGCGGCGTTGCTTCAAGTGCCAACGTTTCGGTCACGGCTCTCAGAGCTGCCGCGGCCGTCAAACATGTGCCAAGTGCAGTTCACACGATCACCCTGCAGACGACTGTGTGGAAACTCCCCTTTGTGCAAATTGCGAAGGTGCTCACCCAGCATACTCTCGTAGCTGTCCTTCATGGAAAAAAGAGAAAGAAATAATTACACTCAAGGTAACTGAAAATATCTCGTTTAAGGAGGCGCGCAAACGCCTTTCCTTCGCACAGGGTCCTACATTCGCGGACGTGGCACGCAAGGGGCAGTGCCACAAAGGTTCGCGGCGGCCGCACGTACCACGCACGGTGGACGGGCGGTAGCGCCATCCGCCCCCTCAGCGGAAGCAGCCCGGGCTGCTCCGCAACCAACGGGCATGCAGGTCTCCGGATCTGCAGGCCCAGGGCCTTCTGTTCAGGCAGAAAGCCCCAAAACTCTGACGCCCGTGCGCGTTAGCCGCGAGCGGGCATCCAGCGTCTCTGCCGAGGCGATGGATACAACGGCAAGTCCAACGGCGTCTCAAGCGCCGAAGGAACGGCGCAGCTCGTTGGAGCGCGCCAAAAAAGGAAAAACCCGCATCACAGGGCCTGAAAAGGGCTCTGTGACTTAAGGCAGTAGTTCTTCCAGTACACACAGCACTAATTTACACTCAAAATGGAGACACAAATTCTACAATGGAACGTCAGAGGCCTACTAAGAAACCTCGACGATATCCAAGAGCTGCTACATGAACACTCACCAAAAGTGCTGTGTGTACAAGAAACACACCTAAAATCCAAGAACACGAATTTTCTACGCCAATATGTCATATTCAGAAAGGACCGGGATGATGCCATCGCGTCATCCGGTGGTGTAGCTCTTATAGTAAATCAAGGAGTAGCGTGCACACATTTACCGCTCCGAACGTCCCTGGAGGCAGTGGCTGTTCGAGCGGTTCTTTTAAACAAACTCGTAACCATTTGCTCTCTCTACATACCTCCACACTACCACCTTCACAAACATGAGTTCCAGTCCTTAATAGATGAACTACCAGAACCATACCTGGTGCTTGGGGACTTCAATGCACATAGCAGTCTATGGGGCGATTCTCGGTGCGATGCGCGAGGTCGTCTAATTGAACAATTCCTTTTCTCTTCGGGCGCTTGTCTGTTGAATCAGAAAGATCCAACATATTATAGCCTCGCTAACAATACATACTCGTCTATAGATCTCAGCATTACATCTCCGTCGCTTCTACCCTTACTTCAATGGAAGGTCATCAATAACCCTTACGGAAGCGACCATTTTCCTATAGTTCTGAGCACACAAATATTAAATGAATGTCCCCCACAGGTTCCCAAATGGCACATTGACAAAGCCGATTGGGAACAGTTTCGTAAGACGGCTCTCTTAAGTTGGAAAGACATGTGTGATTTAAGCATAGGTGCAGCTGTAGACTACTTCACAGCTTTTTTGATTAATGCTGCCACCAAATGTATCCCACAAACAAGTGGACTGTCTGGCAAACGACGGGTCCCATGGTGGAACAACGAATGCAGGAAGGCGCGCAAAAAACAAAACAAAGCATGGAGGTTGCTTCGGGACTCTCCGACAGCCGAGAACCTTGACAGTTTTAAAAACATAAAATCTCAAGGCAGGAGAACGCGCCGACAGGCAAGGAGAGAAAGTTGGGAGAAGTTTTTAACGGGGATCAATTCGTATACACAGGAGGGTAAAGTCTGGAATATGGTTAGTAGGGTAGCAGGGCGGCACGTACATTCACTTCCTCTAGTAAACACACAAGGCGACACCTTGGAAGACCAGGCAAACTTCCTCGGCGCACACTTCGAACAAGTGTCTAGTTCCGCGCATTACTCCGAAGTCTTCCAACGGTACAAAACAAGAATAGAAAAACAAAAACTAGAGCGGAAATGTACAAAACACGAGGCATACAACCAATCCTTCAGCTTAGCTGAGCTCCAGGTATCGCTTAACAGCTGCAGTAATTCCGCCCCAGGTTCTGACCGTGTGGTATACGACATGTTGAAAAACCTACCTGCCGAAACGCAAAAAACCCTACTTTCCTTGTACAATGCCATCTGGTTTTCCGGCGAGATCCCCTCCTCTTGGAAAGAGGCGATCGTCGTTCCCATTCTTAAACAGGGCAAAGATCCATCCTCCGTTGCGAGTTACAGGCCCATCGCACTTACAAGCTGCCTGTGCAAACTTTTTGAAAAGATGATAAATCGCCGTCTTATACATTTCCTGGAAACAAACAATCTACTTGACCCGTACCAGTGCGGATTTCGCGAGGGTAGATCCACGACCGACCACCTGTTGCGTATCGAGGCACAAATCCGGGACGCATTCGTGCACAAACAGTTCTTCCTTTCTGTGTTCCTCGATATGGAAAAGGCTTACGACACCACATGGCGCTTTGGAATACTAAGAGACCTGTCCCACCTTGGTGTACGTGGTAGAATGCTAGATATAATAGAGAGCTACTTGTCGGATCGTACTTTTCGTGTCCGGGTAGGAAATGTTCTATCAAGACCATTTCTTCAAGAAACTGGAGTGCCACAGGGTGGTGTACTTAGCTGTACACTGTTTATTATCAAAATGAATTCCTTTCGTCTTTGCATTCCACGAAATATGTTTTACTGCACATATGTCGACGATATCCAGGTCGGTTTTAAATCGTGCAACCTCTCCATGTGTGAGCGTCAGGTCCAGCTAGGTTTGAACAAGATCTCTAAATGGGCAAATGAGAATGGCTTCAGTCTTAATCCTCAAAAAAGCACCTGTGTCCTGTTCTCTCGAAAGAGAGGCCTTTATCCTGATCCAGATATTGACCTGGATGGTCAACATCTCTCCGTGAAGACGGAGCACAAATTCTTAGGCCTTATCCTGGATAATAAGCTGACGTTTGTATCACACATTAAGCATTTAAAAAACAAATGCATAAGGGCAATGAATGTTCTAAAAGTGTTGTCACGCACTACGTGGGGTAGTGACAAAAAGTGTCTGATGAACTTGTATAAAAGCCTCATACGCACTCGCCTAGACTACGGGGCAATAATCTATCAGTCTGCGACACCAAGCGCGTTGAAGATGCTTGACCCTGTCCACCACTCGGGCATTCGTCTTTCTACGGGTGCTTTTCGCACCAGCCCCGTGGAAAGCCTCTACGTCGAATCGAACGAGTGGTCTCTCCACCTGCAGCGATCCTACATGTCGTTTCTATACTATCTCAAAGTGAACGCAGACAAAGAACACCCCTCACACCCCACAATAAATGATTTATCTAGTTCTGCCCTTTTCGACCACCGTCCTTCGGTGCGACAGCCCTACTCACTTCGTGTGAGGGGCTTGGTTGAGGAAACGGGTGTGCCACTTTTCGAACACTGTCTATTGGCTCCCGCTGCACAACTACCGCCGTGGCGGTGGCAGCTTATAGACTGCGACCTTTCTTTTATGGAAGTAACGAAACACGCGCCTATTGCACATATCCGTACATACTTCCTTGAACTACAACACAAATACACTTGTGCAGAATTCTTTACAGACGCCTCAAAGTCCAATACTTCTGTGTCTTACGCAGCCGTCGGGCCATCCTTACGGATTCCGGTATTCTACACCCTGAATCAAGTATCTTCACGGCAGAAGCTTACGCGATACTTGCGGCCGTTAAACACATTCAACAATTAAAACTACAAAAGGCAGTGATTTACACAGATTCTCTAAGCGTGGTAAAAGCCTTAAAAACTCTGAAAAGGCACAAAAACCCCGTCTTTGTCTCGCTGTATTCTCTTTTAAGCACGATATACGCACTCGAACAACATGTCGTAGTGTGCTGGGTGCCAGGGCACCGCGAGATTCAAGGCAACGTGTTGGCGGACCAGCTAGCAGCATCCGCCCACGAAAACAGTCACAACACATCCTTACCTATTCCTCCACTAGACCTAAAACACTTCCTGAAAAGAAAGCTCAGAGCCTTTTGGCAGACCACATGGAATATGCATACACGAAATAAGCTACACGTTGTCAAAACCGCATCTCGGTAACTGGCCTCCAGTATCAAAATCACGCCACACAGAAGTTACACTCTGCAGACTTAGGATCGGCCACACATACAGTACACACACACACCTTCTGTCCGGTGGCGAGCCACCTTTATGTGATAGATGTGGTCAGCCACTCACTGTCCTTCACGTCCTCATTCAGTGCAAGGAACTCGATGCTATCAGAAAAAAGCACTTTTTATTACCCTACCGGCAGCAATTTCCATTTCACCCTTCAATGTTCATCGGTAGGGACCCGCTTTTTACATATCAGTCACTGTCTGCTTTTTTAAACGACGTACGGAGTTTTCATGTCTTATATCAAGGTGATCCGTAGCACGGCCTCTAAACAGAGGTCGCTGCTGCGGTGAATACGCTAAAGACAGCACTTGCCTCGCGGCCCTTGGACTCAAGGGCATTGACGAGGCATTCGTGCTGATGTCACATCTTCATAGTCTTATTCTTGCGACCACTTGCCATTCATTCCACTACACATATTTCACGTCACTGTCATGATTTTAATATATATATATATGTTTTACCCGCCTTCAGCGCGAGGAATTTTAAGGCCCCTCTACAGCTACTTACCGCAACCATTGCTCACATCCTTTGTCTCATGAACTGGCGCTCTTTGGCCATCAATTGGCCCTTGCGCCATTAAACACCACATATCATCATCATCATCATCATCATCGTGTCTTCCCTCAGTCCGTGCCTCAGTAGCGCATCTTTGTGCATTCTTACGAAGGTACAGGGTCCATCAAAAGTTCCCAGGCCACGCTGCCATAGGAATACATGGGATAGTGGCCTGGGAAACTTTTGACGGACGCTGTGCACGTACATGGTTGCACTGAGTACCGCGGTGATCTGAGCGAGTTACTGCGCACACATCGCACTGAACTTGCAATTGTTGTTTAGTACGCAACGTTATAGATGTGGCACAACCATCCGTGCGGGAAGTTTCATAAAGTTCACCAAGGCAGTGAACGCCATCTTCAATTCAGTTCTTCACGTAAGTCGTTCCTTTGACTTTTCGAGTGCACTGCGCTCGGAAACGTCATAACTGATTAGAACGCCTGGCGCCGTTTCGATGGTGGAATATCATTCGCGATCATTTTGACATATCTGTGTAGAACGTACCTGTCGCGCTTTTCTCATATTTACGACTTTCAGTAGCACGATCAGCGAGTGACGCTCTTGTCTCTCTTCCAAGCGCTTCCGGTTCAGCACTTCCGGTTTTCCGAACGTTCAGGAAAAGTCTTCTAAAAAAAGTAAAAACTGGTTCGAAATTGATGCTCTGGTTCAAGTTAATGGTTATTTGGGTAGTGGTTGACATCTTCACGGCTAACAAAAGATGTCAAGATGTCAAAGTGGTCACGATGTCAAGCAGTAAACACCAACTGGGCTAGACACAAGTTATTCTGAAATATATTTGATACGTATGATATCGGAGCATAGGTTTCCCCGTCCTCGGCGTCCTTGTCTAGTTTAGGCGCAGCCACTTTCCCTTGCAAGTGTGAACCGTTGACGCACCGACAGCGAAAGTGCTGCTGTGATTCTTGCTCTAGGGTTCCCACGCGGAATAACGTCCGAACGAGATTAACATAGACATGTACTCCCGTTTCAAGCAGATATCACGAACGAGACTTATCACATGCGCTTCCCTTTAGCCATAGTTCATACTCCGCAGGTTGTTCTCTTTCCCCAAAATTCGCACTCCTGAGACCACCACCTGTTTCTGGGCACTGCGAAGACTCCGATGAGCGCCAGGCACACGGCGAGCAGGAGCACGAGGAGCACGATGATCATGATCCGGCGTCCCTTCATTGTCGTCGCCAGGCGACCGACCGCCTCGTCTATGCGCTCCCACAGCGGCTGGCCCTGGGGCTGCTCCTCCGACTCCGGCTGATGTTTGAGGTACGTGCCAGCGTGCGGCTGACCGGCCTCTGCCGCAGCCGCTGCACAGCGGGGGCACCGACGCAGGCATGCCTGGGGTCTCTCCTCCGAGACGAGGGGCGCGCACACTGATATCAGCGGCTTATGGTCCTCGCTGCCGGCTGGCTGGCTAGACGACGTAGATCCGCGCGCACTTCGGTCACGGGCTGTCTGCGGGCTAGCAGGCTCCCTTCGTTACGATAGCGGCAACCGACGCTGTCGGCGCAGCAGTTTTTGCCTCGCCGTAGAGTGAGGGGCTCGATGGCTCGGTCGTCCTGCACGGCAGCGTGTGAACGCACGCTTTTGTGGAGAGGCGGTATGCCGGCGGCAGAAGGTATGCAGCACAGGGTGACGCTTCGCGCCGTGAGTGCTATGCGCGCGTCTCAGGTTTCGTGTTTACAAACTCGGCCCGCGATTGCGCCTGATCGTATAAGCTGGAACGGTAGTCGAGAGTTAGACGGAATACCGTCTGGTCAGGTAAAGGCATTGTTAATAAACAGGTCACTGACCAATGTAAAAAAAAAAAAATGAAATAACATGACGTTTCGGGATCCGCACCTGAAACGTCATTTATTTCATTTGAAATGGGTCAGTGACCTGTTTATTAACAAAGGTGGAATGGTGAGCGTGTACGGCTAAGTTGGGACTCAGGGTCTTGTAACCAGAAAAAAAAATGAAAAGCTAGTAAATATGGCAACAAAAATTACGGTCATAGCGGGCGCTCAGTTTCAGTTTCTTGCCGTTATGTATAGTGGAAACAGTTGAAAAATGTGCCGCCGCTCTGCTTCAACCCAAGAGATCCGTGGGGAAGCCGGTTGAGGGATATTTGTAATGTTTAAAATACCAGCAACTAGCTGAGAGCGAGAGATAGAGAGAGAGAGAGGATCTCTGAGGATTACGGATGAGATTTTCTTGGTGGCATACCTAGCAGTTTTGGCAGATGGTAAGGTGAACAATTCTCGGAAGAGAACAGCGCTTTGCGATGGGTAGCGAGACACTGGATGCGGTAAAGGAATACGTTTGCCTAGGACAAGTATATTCACCACGGAGGCGAACCATGAGACAAGTAACTAGAAGATAAGAATGGAGTTGAGCATCTGGCCGGCATTCTCCAATTATGAATGGTAGTTTACCAGTATCCCTCAAGAGGAGGTACGTAACAGCGCATTTTACCGGCACTTACCCACGGAGCAGAAATGGGAGGCTTACAAAGAGGGTTCAACTTAAACTGAGGGCGACGTAGCGAGCAATGGAAAGAAAAAGTGATAGGTGTAACCTTAAGGGACAAGAGGGAGCAGAGTGGATTCTTAGTAGAAAACCAGAAGAAATGAACATGGGCAGGCCACGTAGCGCGTAGGCAAGATAACCGCTGGTCATTAAGAGTAACCGACTGGATTAAAGAGAGTAACCTTCAAAGCCAGGCAATGTACGTCTAAATAAACTGAAATGGAATGGAAACGAAGAAAGAGGACAGCGGATGAGCGTTGCTTAAGTCACGTATCATACACAAACGGTATAGCACGCAGTATAACGTGTCACTTGCAGATTGCGCGGTCCTTTTAGCGCAGAACGAGGTGTGCTGGCTAACGTTAGCTATGCTTAAAAATAAATCAAAAGAAAAACTGGCGCAACATTTACGGTGTATGTTGGTTCGGTCATCTGTCTGGGAC
>NC_051185.1:57502555-57547776 GCF_013339695.2 Rhipicephalus sanguineus
CATGCCTGTGTACACATTTGGCATTTTATACCGTGCCCCAGTAATGATTTTCTAGTGACTCCCCGGCATTATGTGGTGGCAGCTTACGTGCTACAGGCGACTGTACAGTGGTAGTCTTTGCCGTTTATTTCTTTATACACATTCGCGTTAGCCATAGCTTAGCTGCGCTAGTTTTATAGAGTTTATGAAAAGCAAATGAATTTTGTGTGCAGCGTAAAGATTTCTTTTTTATGTCCATTTTTAGCACTGCTCATTAGCACACTTTAATTTTAGCGCGATAAAAAAAAAAATATGCTGAAATCTCCCGTCGGCTAATATTGTAACCATTTAATCATAGGTTATCTTGCGCGCTCGCCTCTAACAAACTGTTTGGAAAACGTGCAACACGTATTGTATGTCTGATAGTTTCAATTGAAGTAAGTTATACCTCGTTATGTGCTTGGCGCCTCTTGTAGTTGGCAGTATGCTTTGGTATGACTGGCATCGGCACACCTTCTCCGCGGACCGTTTCTCGTTTTGTGACGATCTGTGCAACTGCATTTGAATGGTTTCTTTTTCGGTACGGCCCCCTTCGCAATCCGTTGCAGCTACGACTATGATTTCGATCAGCTGCGCTCTCCTAGCCTAGTTAACCAAAATGAATTTTACCGATGCCAACAACTGGAGCAACTACGTGAATGTGTGCTGTGCGTGTAGTGGAACTATTAAAAGTGCCTTAACTACTGACTGTGCCTTCCCACGTCCCCACCTCCCCCCCAAGTCTTTTTGAGTTTTGTACAAACTCGTTTTTTTTCCTCTCCCTTTTTCCCCCCCCGAGGCTTGAATGATGTGCAGTTGAGTGTTTCTAGAACGGCAGTGCCTACTGTTGTGAAGAAGAAAAGTACTGCTTTCCGGGACACATCGTCGGCAGTGCTTCGTCCGGCGCTGCGCGCCCTTGTTGGAAACGTGGAAGAAAGAAGATACCGTCTGGAGTTGGCCGTCCTGCCGTGTTTTTTCTTTGTCGTCGCAGGACCTGTCGAACAAGTTTCGTCGAAATGTTTTTTTTTTCTGTCACCGGCTCTCTCTCTCGGACTCTTCTTGAGAAGAACTGCTTGCTTTGGAGTGGTGTGTTATTTATATTTATGCAAAATAAAAACTACAAGGTGCTTGTTGTGAGGTGACAACATTGGGATGCGTGATGTACGACCGCCGTGCAACGCTTGGCTCGTGGCAATGCACACGGCTTGAAGGGTACAAGTTTTTCAGGTTCAAAATTAACTGCACCTTATTTATGATGCAATGTACCAGTGGCTTCTATGCTGGTCAGTGTGCTAAAGATGGCTAGCATCATGCGTACTAGTAAGGTTACTCATGTTGTGGCACATTCTATTGGCACAGAAGTGTAACAAACGTGATTATGAAACTCTTATTCAATCCAATCACCATAATCTCATTAGATATGAATAATGCTTGTTTGGTTTGTCTATTAAGAGAGGCTACATCACAATTAGACCTACCATACAGTTGCATGTAGCAGGCATTTAAATCTTAAAGTACACGGTTGTGCTTTTAATTTGACCTTTTCTGGTGCTTGACAGTTGACCGGGAGCTCTGTTAGTATATTATACGTAACATTAAGACACTGGAGAACTGTGACGCCAAGACTAATCGCCGTATAAACTTTAAGCCATGACATAGTCCGGCATAAACATGACCAGTAAGCTCCCTGCATTGCCTTGGGGGTGTTCAGTAAGGCGGCTTGTCTGTTTCAATTTGTCCCGGTTTCAGTTAAGTTTTTGAACGAACAACCTCTTTAAAACAATTCTGATATTTTGAGTCTAATTTACCTGACATAATAGTGACGTAAGTAATGACCTAAATGAAAGGCGAGACCACCGTGAACTACACTAACACCAGCAACGTCACAAAAGGCGGGATTTTGACCAATACGGTAAGTGCGATCATTTATTCACACATGCGCGCACGCAGAAACAAAAGATGATAAAGCAGTCGCACCATTCACATCAGATGAGCAAACAAAGCATGCTATGCACGACGAAACTGCACAGGCTTTCAACTCAACCTTCGTGCTGTACGAAGGGGTTGGGAATGGATTCCATGCCGTCCACGGGACAGATCACAACCACCGCCGTTCCACGACACACCACGAGTCCGAGCGTCCTCGTGTCGTCGGTGAGCTTGTAAGGGTCGTCGGGGTCTCGCAGGAACTCGGTGGCGTTGTCGATGACCAGGTTCAAGAGCGGGTCGTAACCCTTGAGGATACCGGTGGCCTCGCGTCCACCCTGGAACTTGACTCGTATGGCTTTGTCCAGGTACTTGGAGAGGTCGACGATACTCTCTTTCCGCTTCTTCTCTTTCTCCCCGGTGTTCGCCGCCGCCGCAGCCATGACTGGACAGCAAACAAACGCACCACTCGACTTCGCAATGAACCTGACGAGCGAAGATACACGGATACACGGAGAGAGACGCCGCACAGAACGCAACCGACGCAACACCAACGTTGGCGGCAAAGCAAGCCTGGCAAAGCTAGCAAACGCACACAGTCGTGCAACATCCTTTCAAAAATACACTGTACGTGATGATGATTCGATTTTGAATATCAAATTCTGTCATACTTCAATTGTAGTTGATTTAATCAGGCCATAAAAGATTATGCAGGTTTTATTCGTCTTATAATGCTTCAACATTTTGCGTGGTTAAAACGTATTTTTGGCTTATTGGCTGGCTTTTAATATCGCGTTGTAGCCGACACAGGGGTGTGTCCGTAAACAAGTTCTCTTTTGTTATTGTCATGGTTTTCCACGTGTTTCTCATATCTCCGCGCTCTTTTCTTGCGGGACGTCTAGATCTATCGGCTACTTCATAGTAGAGCCTATTCCACGGAATACCAAGCGGCGTTTGACGATGTCTAACAAGCCAAAAGCGAAAGGACGATACAAGCAAAGCTGCTGTTTCGTGCCGTACTGCAGGAGCGGCTACAGATCTAACTTGAAGCGTGCCTCTCTGTTCCGAGCACCACTGGACCCGGTGAGGCTCTCGGAGTGGGAGGAGAGCATCGGGAGAACGGACAAAAAGCTGACATCGTCGGCGGTGGTGTGCGAAAGGCACTTCGAAGAGAGCTGCATCGAACGCACGTTCCGGATTGTCATCGACGGAGTGGTAAACGAGATCCCCAGAGAGGCACCTCTCCTGAAGCGAGATGCCGTCCCAACCGTATTCGAAGATTACGCCATTTGTAGCAATCGCAAGTTCCCGTGTAGGAAACTGGTGAGCGTTGTTCGCGAACAAGAAAGGGCGCATGAATCGTCCGAGCGGCGGAACGGAGGAAACTGTACCAGCGAGTCGCGCTTGGACGTCGATGCAGTGTCCGACAGCCAAGACGACGTCGATTTTGCGGGTGAAGCGGCGTTATCGTCCGCGGAAAGTGGTGACGTCGAATGTACCGGCGAAAGTGGTGACGACGAATGTGCCGGTTCCGTAGAGGAGGAGAGCGCCGCTTGCGATGAGGAACCGAGCGAAGACGGGAGTTCGGCATACCCATCTACTGCACGTCCCGTCGCTCACGCGTTCGAAGACATTCAGATTCCATCAACATGGGCGAGGGTGCCTTGTCTGGGCGAAGGCAGTCTAGCTTACGCCCGTTGTGAAATGCAAGTGAACAATTTTTCTTGTCTGTTATCGAGAGGATGGTTGCATTCGGAACTGTATCGGCCGATGACGGCTCTGTCACTGCAACCGTTTACATGAGGGGCAGGGAAAGCTTCAAGGAAGTTCTCAGGACACGGTGTGAAGCGGAGGAATTTATCAAAGACATCGACGCGGTGTCCTTATGCGAAGGATGTGGCGTGAAGCCTACGTCGACCAAGTTCGCATCCTACAGAGACATGTATTTCGCGGAGAACTGTCTCATTATTGCTGGTGCAAAAGGTGAATCGTGCGTACGCTGCCAACATGTGCGAAAGCTTATGCAAGGACAAATGGGCAAGCAGAAAAGTGAAGGCATTTCTACTCTACCAGAAACCTAAGACCCTTTGTCGCAGTTTTATTCCAACAGTGATACGTTTCGATAAAATGCATGTGCCAGTGGTTTAAATCAAAAATTGAAATAAAACACTAAAGTGACCTTCCTTCAAGAACACACTTGTTTCTCACTATAAGCAGCTCATCGTAATGAGCTGCTAAGAAGAAATTGATAAGGGAATCAAGTGTGACCAGGAATGCATTAAACAATGGTTGATGTTTTGAAGCCCTAGGCTTCATGAGCACAGCAGACAAGAAGGTACAGCGCTTCTGCCCTGACACATGCGCATGCACAAGTTCCCTCATAAAGTTGGTTCTGGCCTAAACCCCGTTAAGTGAGATGATTAGCTCAGACACACTCAGCTACCACTGAGGTCTCTCTCTCAATGAGGCGATGTTGGAGCAGCTTGAGGTGAAGTTATAGGGTGCGTTTATAAGCTGCATGTGCCGTTGTTGTAACAAGCTGCTGGCTAGGTTTCTCTTGAGTTTGAAATTGTCAGTCGTATATTCTTTGTGATTCAGGTGACGTCAAACTTTTTATGGATGCCAGGGAATGGTACAAAATGGCATGCTGGCTGGTCATGGAACAACTGCATCTGAGCCATTTGTGGGTAAGCTGTGCTTTTGACAAATGTGTTGTCAAAATCTGCATTCCACATTGCCTGTTTCTTGGGCAACATGATGTTGACTCGGTTTGTTTGCCTTGAAAGACCACTAAATGATTGTGTGTTTGAAAACATCATGAAAATTGGCAGCCACACTGAAAATATGTCTCAAATACTCTTTTTAATGGTTCAGTAATGGCAAGGTTATGAATGTTATATGACAGACTATGTGGCCACCGATGGTGCTCTCTCCTTTTGCTTTACACTCTCACCAACTCCATGTATGGCAGCAATGCATCCGCAGCAATCACCCTTTGAACAGTACCAATAGAAGCTTCACGAATGATTTAACAGTGCACAGTGGATGAGCTCACGCCCCTTGCTGAGGACCCACGGCTGGGGCTATCGTCAGTTTGGTATTTTCATTCGTTGTTGAATGACCACTAAGCAACTTACAACCCTGGTGACTTCACACACAGCAATGACATGGTGGCACTGGGATTTGTGAAGGTCCTGACAAGAATCGCAGGATTGTTCTTTTTTTTATTGTGTGGCTTTCCCGTGACTCGGAGTACTGGCATTTCGCAAAAGCTATATGAAGGTGTGCTTTGCAGTCATCAGCGGTATGAATGGGAACATTGAGATTACCTTCAAGAGGCCATAGCAGCTAAATGCAGTTGGCGAGCACAAAAGCATCCATGACATTGAATATTTGAACGGAGAGGTACCTCTTCCAAATCCATGCTCTTGTATCCGTATATCACTAGTAATCATTGCTTAAACACGAATTCGATGTTCCCTTTCCTATTGATCACAACTATACATTATGCATGTGTTCATTTAAAATATGTAAAGAGACGAAAGAGTCAGCTTATGGGCAGGCAGTTGAACATATCTATATAGCCAATGTGATTGTGGAGACTACTGCACACGTTCCAGCTAGCTTGCACGTTTACTTTCTTATTTGCAAGGATGCCACTTGGAACAATGTGGCAGCTAATTAGAATATGGTATGAGACGTGTGAACTTGTAAAAGGGCATAAAAATGCCAATAGTCGTACTGTTTCTTCTACCACACACAGCAAGCTGTGAATAAAGCTTAGAAAAGTGTTAACAGTGTCATTTGCTGTGATTTGTGTGTGATTCAGGCTGTATTTTATCAGCTTCATGCAGGTAGCATTTTTGGTGAGCAATTAAATTCGGGTCAAATAGTGCCAGAAAAAAGGAAGCCAACTGTAATCTTTATTTTTTGCCATATGATTTCTGAGTGAAAAATTTCTTTTCCCCCTATTGGTAATGATGCTCACATACTAGTATTCACAACAATGGCAGTTATCTGTCATTACTTCACCCACGACGAAGCTTGCTTCATTTATGCACGTCAAGCCTGCTTTATTAAGGGCTTGTGCCGCGTTGATCACGAATGACCACAACCTTTACATACATGACTTTTCTGAGTATCTGTGGCTATGCATAATGACAAGAGGCAGTCGTAGAATAATGAACTTTGGGGGTAGTTTAAGATATGACTGGCTACAAAGCTGAAGGTGTAAAATGCAATCTCTAGAGTCTGTTACCTCATGTGTGTAGTTATTATACTAAATTTGGAAATGAATGTAATCGACAGTAATGGAAGAGCTAGAAAATTTGGAATTGTTGCAGTAGATGGTTCTGTAGTTCAAGTAGATATGGAATCTTGAGATTAATTCCAAAGAGACTGCAAATTCATTAATATCATGAAACTGTTACCGCTGTTGAATGCCACCTCTGAACATGTAATCGTTGTTTAACTGGAAGACTCTGGCTCCTTGAGTGACGCGAATTGTTTACTGTAGAATTTCTTGGCCATTATGACTGTATTCTTCATGTTGTTTGTTTGTTAGGTAACTCAGTTTATAAATATTCACTAGTTTTTGATTTGGGGACCAAATGGAATAGAAAAATACGTTCTCCTTATGTCATAGTTTTTTAGCTTTGCGTAGTATTCTTTTTAAAGGGGTTGTGAATGTCCCCTCAGGCTTGCTGCGACAACAAATTCTGCAGAATGCAGACACTGCTTTCAACTGCTCAGCCAAATCTTGCAGTTGTGCGCGGCAAGGAGACTTTAGAAGCGGAGCGCCAAGTTACCATTTTCCCAAGCGCACTCTCTTTACACAGACGCCCGTCCTCACCCGCTTCGGTGGGCGGGGCGCCTGCTGTTTGACGTCGAGCAACGCATACCATGCTATTGGCTAAAAGCCGACATAAATCAAGAGCGGCGTTTGGATCAGATGCGCTTCTTGCGACTGGGTGCCGGCGCCGCGCTCCGTCGCCTGCTAACATTACACAGTGAGCCACAATCGCACTACGAATCACAGCGGGAGGAAGCGATCGCGTCTCGTTACGCGCGCTCAAGGTCATGGCGCGTGATGACGTAACAACTTTCCCACTTGCCATCCTTCCCTGGGTAGCTTCCAGTGCGCTCGTCGGGACGAGAGGAGAGAGAGAGAGAGCAGTTGAAGCGTGTGACAAATCCCTGTAACTCCGTTCGTTCTTATCGGATTCGAGAAATTTTTACGGCAATCGATTCGTAAGGCAATAAAATGCAATACTGAGGTCGTTCTATGATTACTTGGAAAAGAGCATGGTTCATGACTATTTAATATGTTTGTGGAATTTTGCCAGTGCAGCACTACGTTCGTTTACGAATGCTTGGGTTCATGTAGGTTTGCTTGAGGAAAACCGCTGTTCGGTTCGTAAAACGTTACCTTCCCTCTAAATTACGCTAGAGTTCACAAACATCTTATTGAGCTTACAGAGAGAGAGAGAAAGGTAATGCAGAAAGGCAGGGGGGTTAACCAGAAAACGTATCTGGTTTGCTGTCCTGCACTGGGGAAGGGGTAAGGGGAGACAGAAAAGTAAGAGAGGAATGGGATAGGGAGGGAAGCACACACACACACACACACACACACACACACACACACACACACACACACACACACACACACACACACACACACACACACACACACACACGCACGCACGCACGCACGCACGCACACACACACACACACACGCACGCACACACACACACACACACACACACACGAGTGTCACAATCGTTGAGCTTACAGATTGCTCGTATGTGATGATCCGATGTTACCATTTATTTAATAAGGAATAAGAAAACCGTAAGCAATAATGTGGCTTGAAATTTTATTCAGCATAAAATGCAATTTCTGTATTTGACATACTTACTAGTTGAAGAAGAAATATTCTGCTAATACTACCGCAAAGTGTGCTAGGATTTCACTGACCCAATCTAGTCTCTGATTTTTGAAAGGCATTTGTTCATTTTCTTGCGACAGCAATTATATGTGGACACTCTCTGCGGGTTTTGCCGTCGCCGTCACGTTTCATATGAAGTCCAAATCGATAACATCGCCCGGCGCATCGTATCTATTACTCACGGGCGCTGACGATGAACGCAGCTGAAGCGCAGATGAAACAAGCCGGCCATCTCTGACGCATGTAGGGCACATGCGATAACATCGCCCCGCGTGCGAGGCCTGCCGTCGATGGCTCGTTAAGCAGAGAGGACACGCCCCTCCCGCCTTTCGTCGAGCGAAGGAGCATGAAGGGGCGCCTGTGGGCAGGAGGAGAGGAGGGGCTGCGTCGCTCGAGCAGCAACTGCGAACTTTGATCATAAGGACGCTGGCGCGTGCGCTATCTCGATAGACATCAATAGACGGCTCGTATGCATTTTTACGCGATGTGCCCTCACCGCTTACTTCGCGTTGACACGAAAGACAGCACGAAAACCGCATCGCTCCCTGGAGCGGCCGTATTCTCTTACACCAGCGTTTTGTAGAGTTACGCGAGATCGGATCCAGAAAAGTTAGCTGCTAGCCTTACTTCGTGTAACATTCAAATTCGTTGCTATTGTATTCGTCGCTACGTCCTCGCGGCGAAATTGATTTTTTTTGTTGTTGCTGTATGCGTACAACTATGCACCTAGTGCCGCGAAGCGAATTATGCTATCGCTTTCCGTTTATGTATCCTTTCATTCGACATCTTGATAAGAGACGTCAAGCAGGTTCCATGCCTTGCATAAAGAACCGCGGCATTCCTTACCCCTTCCACCGACAGCTGCGCTTGTTGGCGTTACCACCGCGGAATTGAGGCCTATATGTTCGCGCATTTAAGTGATTGCCTCCCAGACCGCCTCTAGGCTTCTGCTGTACAATACAATGACATGACAACACGATAGCAATGACGGCACTTTATAGAATTTTATGTAATTCAACGCGCTTTAATAGGGGCACGATCCAAATAGAAAAGTGTAGAATATGCATAAAAAGAATCGGGGACGGACGTCACGGATCCGTTATCCCATACTTGTCGTTGAGAAAAAAAGTTCGTTTGATTGAGTGACTGACTGACTCTAGTGAGGGAATTGTAAGAAAAGGAAAGGGTTCATCTTAATGTCCGAGCAAGATTGAAGAGCACAGTGTGTACTCTAAAAGCAGCGTGTATATACGTATAAAAAAAAAAGAACAGAAAAAGATATGAAAAGGTGCATTTTCTCCTGTAGCGCAAAAAGTCGTCACACTACTGATGATGCACTTATCTCTATTATGTTCCTAAATTAACTTAACGAAGTCCAATCAATCAGTCTGCTTTATTATGATTATTTATTATCATATGCGATTATATTATAGCACTTCGATAACTAAGAATGCTGTTTACAAAAGCGAGGTTTTTTTTCTTCTTCTTCATGCTGCAGTGAAAATTATGGCAACCGCAGTTTTTGGGAAATCATATCGCCTGGGGCCGACCAAACAGCTAACTATGCCACAACAGGCAAGTTGATGTGCTCGGTCACGACAAATGGAATGGCGCCAGTTTTATGTGGTACATATACGTTGGGCGGGCGTTAACCAGCACCATGGCAGCTGCTGGTGCAATAGCATATGGCAGGATGTGTTTTCTCCACTGCTGTAGCGTCAACTATGTGGAGAAGGTGTAGGATCCTGGACTGCTGAACTGTTGGTCGTAACTTCGGATCATCGCGGTGCACCGGTTACTCTTCTTTCTCTGTAGTTTTTCCTGCCCGGTGGGCATGTAGTAATGGCTGTGGGAATGCGCCGCTAAGCGCACGCGTGCTCCTAACCACAACCACTGAATTTAGATGGGGGAGGTATGCAAAATACACTTCTGTACTTAAACTTAGGTGCGCAGTAAAAAAAAACCCACACGGTCAAAAATTTAACGTAGCGCTCCCCACCACGCATTTTTCATGATCATATTGGGGGTCTTGCAGCATAAAGCCCCGCACTTGATTTTTTAAATGTATTTATAACTCTGTCGCTAATTAGGCTGTTGGAATTCTAGCCGCAGCCGACACCAGCGGACATCAAAACGGGTGCAGCTAATCCATGATTGCAATGGCTGTAAAAAAAGATAGCTGCGGCATCCAAACAAACGAAAGGAAGAAAGGCATCCTTTCCAGTGTACTTCTTTTCAAGACTTTAGCGTAATAAATAAGTCGAAACGAGAAAAAAACATCATGCCAGGACAAAGAGATAGAAAACGCTTTAGCCATGGTACTCTGCAGCACGTCTACGATCAATGTGTGGGAACAACGTAAAATGTTCGCACATAAATGCGTGTCGCTCAAGTCACCGGTGTACACAGCTGTAAAAAAAAAAAAAAAACGCTGAAACGAAGGCAAATTCACTGCCTAGAGACAATAGCGTAGCTGGCTTTAAACAATGTTCAAAGCTGTTCTGCGCACTTGGTCTTGACGAGATGCACGAGCACAATGTAACCGAATGCCTTTCGAAGTATGCATGTACTAGAGCCGTAGGAACTCACGTTCTCGATAACATTTGACACATCACCGCGTAAACACTGGATCCAGAGGAATTAAGACGGGGAAACAGTTCCGCAGGTTTTTAGGTTGTTCAGATGGACGCTTTTTGTCACTCATTCCTTCGTTCCTTCCATAAGGTGCTCGGTTGGTCGTGGAAACGCAGCTGTAATTGCCACAAGAGGGAATGAGACCGTACTGACACGAACCAAGCATCTAGTTCGTAAAAACTGTCAATCCCTGTCGTCACGGCAATCGCTGACATGTGTTTTCTGTCGAGCCTACGTCCATGATCCATCCGGACCGTCGCGGTCACTGCTCGGCACGTCTGTGTAGACAGACTGTTGCCACTTACTACAGAGACACTTCGCTCGCGCGAACGGCTCGTGGTGCTCACGCGTGCCGCGCCGTCAGGTTGTTCGTCAGGAAGCGTCGCATCACTTCGTCGACGGCTCTGGGCTGGTCGAAACCCGGGTAGTGTCCCGCTCGGGCGACCACCACGAACGAGAAGTCGCCCGCCGACGTCACGTATCCCGAGAGTCCTTCCTCCTGCGGGCCCGCGTAGAAGGGCAGGCGACGGCCGTGTCTGAACTGTTCGGCCCGACTCCACTCGACGCTTCTGTAGTATTCCTCGATGCGAGCCGCTGAGAAGATCGGGTCCAGCTGGCCCGCATACGCCAGGAACCTGTAGTTGTCCATCAGCGTACTGACGATGTCCGTGACGTTCCTGAGGTAGTCCCCGCTCAGCTGCTGGTTGATGAGGGGTTCGCGCAAGAACTCAGCGTTGCGACCGACGTGCACGGCGTCCTTGAAGACCTCGCTGGCGACGTAGTCCCTGTAGGCCGCGAACTCGGCCGGCTCGACGCTCTGCAGCGCGTTGCCGTCGTAGGAGTAACCGGTCATCCGCTGGAACATGGTCGGGGCGCTCCCTTCGCCCGTGGAGACGAACGCAGTCTTGAAGAGCAGCTGCAATGCCTGCACGGTGCGGTTGCCGGCCACCATCTGCCTGATGGTGTCCATTCGAGTGGCGTACGCCTGCCAGCCCTGGTAGTCGAGCAGGCTCAGCTGGTGATAGTAGTCAGACAGATCCAGCAAGTCAGTGACGGGCCCCAGGAAACCGACGCCGCTGATGACGCCTCGCAGGTTCACCGGGAGGTCCGGGTTCGAGTGCAGTCGGATGGCTATTGCTGCTGCGGCCCTAGCTGAAATGAAGAAGAATAATGCGAATTAGAGTCACGCTACTCTCGGAGTTTCGGTAAGCGCACAATTTGGCAAGAAGATGACAAAGAAAGCAGCTAGCCGGCCCCAACGTAACGCGCGCATATTGTTCTTCAGTTAGCATAAGAATTCGCTTCCGAGATATTGCCTTTCGATGGTCGAAACTGCATGTTTTCTCCTACCATCCTCTATTCTCAGAGTCCTCTCCAAAAGACTTAGTTTTTGGCCGTCACAATCGGTAAGCTTATTTCTTTCCTAAACGGGAGAACTGCAGCGGCTGGCCTCTTGACGGCGACAGCAGTTGCAAAGAAGTATGAAATATTGAGCATTTATCTTTGTCAGGCGTGCATTGAACAAATTAGGAGTGGAGAGCAGTGTATTGTTGTGCTACCCTAAAATTGTTTTTGATCATTTCCCTTAAGCATCAGATCGAGCGAAATAATATCGAGAATTACTATTTATAAAAATAATCGTTTAGAAGTTGTTATGGCCGAATGAACTTGTGCATAAACTGACGCGAAAGTTGCTCAATGGCTATCACTTCGCGCAGGTGAGCTGGATGTCACGTATTGAATCTCGTGCGAGGTGGCCTTGTTTTGGCGGGTTGCTGAAAACATTCCAAGGGATCAAAATTTGTCGGAGTGGCCCATTTCAACGCACCTCATAATCAGACGGGCATTTCTGGCACACGCAAAACACACGAGTTCAATCAGTTTGCGCATTAGCAATAGAAGGTGACGTGTTGAGGCAGCAAAACAATGGATTAAGATATAGTGAAACGAGTGGTGGTTGTTTCTCGCAACGGCTGTGCTCGCTGCCTAATGTAAGGCGTATTACCAATGTGTAAAGCAGTGTAGCTGACAACAGCCCTGTCACTCCCATATCCTCACTAATACTGCTTTTTGTGTATGGTAAATAATTCAATCAAAATGAATAAGCGAAACAAAAAGCGGCCCTGGCTAACACTCCCAGATTTACATATACAGATACCTGATAAAGTGGACGGGAGGACGACCGCCGCCGTGTCTCCATTGGAAGAGCACCGGACGCGTTATCCGAAGGCTGTATGCTCGGTCCCTACCGGCGGCAAGTTGTCTTTTCGCCCACTTTAATATCTTCACATTTATATCATGATTACTTCACTGAAGCTGAGGACTGCAAATAATGTACCCTATACTTGCCTTGGCTTCACTGTACATTAGTCTCATTAAGCTGTGTCTACAAAGAAACGAGCGCTTGATCCATTCCCTTTCTTTCATTCAATAAGAAGTAAGGACCCAGGGAGCACACCGACATTGGACCGTTCTTGGCCCAACGTCAGCAAATGTCTGCAGCAACATTGGCCCGGCGTCGGAAAACCACGCTCGCGCAACTTTCACCCACATCGGCCCGATGCCGGCTAGCCGGCGTTGGACCGATGAGGGCTTGCTGACATTGGGCTGATGTGGGTTAGCCAGCGTCGGCCCGATATTGGCCTGTCGTTATTCAGCCGATGTTGGGAAGCAGCCATTGGGCCTATGTAAGCTAGCCGATGCTGGCGTGGTATCGACCACGCTAATGTCGGTAAACCCCCGGCGTGACCGTCTGCAGCTATTATTATGGTGTTTTGGCCGTGGAGGTTTACCGTGCGGTAATACCGTAGCGTCATCGTATGCACGTAGCTACAGACGACTTTGTCAAATATTACTGTAGTAAACCGCCCAGCGTAACCTGTATGCATTACCTCCGTAGGATTCGCCAGCAACGTAGAAATCGCGTCCCTTGTACTCCGGGAACAGCCGAAAGAACTGCACCAGGAACCCGTGGATGTCCCGGGCGATCTCTTCCAAGCTGGTCGGGTAACCCTTGAGATCGTCGGTCCGGCTAAACCCGGCTCCCACGGGCTGGTCCAGATAGATCACGTTCGCGTACTCGCACAGCGTGCTCTCCCTCGGGTACAACTTGCCGTAGGCATCGATGGCGACGGGCCCATTTTCGAGGAAATAACCGAAGAGCGACGAACTGCCGGGACCCCCCTGGAGCCAAAGTAGCAGGGGGGCTTCTAGGTTGTTCTTCTGCAAGAAAAGATAGCGCTAGAATGACAGACCTGAAAAAGACATAAGCTATACGAGGTATCCATGTGACGTCATCCGCAAGGGGCGCTAGTGCGGCAGTTGCCATAAAGTCAAGTCGTCATACCCGTGGTCGCGCGCGCCGTCGTGATCGTGATAAAGTGCTTGGCCGCGCGTGTTGTCACATGAGGTCAGACTATCATATTCCGGATCGCTGAACGACCACAGCTATGGTGGCCGGATGTAGGCACTTAGTGGCGCCGCATGGCGGGCCGAGCTCAGTGAATACCTCCTATATGCACTTTCAGGAGAAACTCGTAGCAGTATAACCTTTCGTCTAATTTTATTGGCCCTTTTTTGTCATTTCCTTTCTGCTGAGAACAGTGTACAGGACACTGCATTGAAACATTTGTGGGGAAAAATATATTTCGTTTTCAATACACGATGGCAGTGCGTTTCCCATGCAATGTAAATACGATAACGAATTGACAACATTGTTGAAGGTTATATTATTAGCGCAGTTTTCGACAGTCGAACGCAAATAACATGGCAATAACGCGTCCTAGAAGCAAATCCTCCCAAGATCATACTCTCATTTAATGACAGTGGATGCGTCACGAAATATTTCGCATTAGGTTCAATTACTGACAATGCCACTGATTAATGAAACGTGTATGTCATGAGCGCGTCATGATAGATATATACATCTGGCGGCACATACCCTTACATCTCGCACCATTCAGACGACGCGACATTCCATTGTAATCAAGCAGTGCAAATGTTCCATCTGTGACAGACATTGACGAAGTATGTACGTATTGGTGGCTCTATCGGGATTTTATTTGCGAGTGATCTATCAACTGCAATGGATGTAGAGCACCAAGTCGGGCTAGTTGGTTGGCGTTCCTCGTGAAGGCTCTTTTAACTGCGCTAACAAACACGGACAATGAAGAGGGAAAAGAATGGACTTGCGCAGACTCATGACTGAATGTTCCATTAAATTGAAATTGGAATTCAAATTGTTTATTTTGCCATCCTGTATAGTTATAAATACACATGGGGGATTGTAGCTGTCATCGAACAGCTTCACGAGTCTACAACTTATTCATTTGACCGGGAGGCAATATCACATATATGTGCATGTATATACACACTTGTACATGCTTATATAAACACATAGATATATATAGGAGCATACTTATACTTGAACATGTTTCCGCTTATACTTTCGTCTCAGTGTCAACGAAATCAAACAGGTACATATAATGGGTAAAAGATAACATATATATATATAGAACAACTGGATGAAACAAGCTCATCGGTCATTCAAAAACGAAGATACGGAGCTGTCACTAAGTAGCATCTAAAAAATTGGGGGACCCTTAAGCTTTGCCTTTAAGAGTTCAACGCAATAGCGAAATCCGGCCCCTAGTGCGCACTTCAACCACTAAGTGCATACTTATTAATGTGTTTTGTTACACACACACGCGCACACACACACACACACACACACACACACACACACACACACACACACACACACACACACACACACACACACACACACACACACACACACACACACACACACACACACACACACACACACACACACACACACCACACACACCACCACACACACGCGCGCGCGCGCGCGAATGGCACAGGTTTTCGATCTAAAGCAAGAGTCGCACGGCCTCTAAGATACACGCCGCGCGCTCGCCATCTCGGAGGCCATGAAGAGTCTCACAATGCCTCACAGATGGCAGCACATTATCTAGCGTTTGCTGTTTGCTTGTTGATATGTTTTCCGCTAGATGGACATAGTTGTCCATTTTTAGAGCTGTTTGAAAGTTCGTGCGTGTTTTTAGCGGCGATGGCTGCACTATCCCGGCCTTTTTCGACGTAGTTTGATGGTCTCCCAAATGCGCCTACAAATCGCCGAATGGGCTCGTTTTCGTCGTGACACCCGTCGAACAAAATGCGTTAAGGAGACTCCTTCCACTACATAGCATTTATGTAGTGTTTTTTTCCGCAGTAGCTGCAAGTAACCTCGTGGCTTCGTGGTAGGACACCTGCTTGCCACGCGAACGGCCCGGGTTCGATCCTCAATGAAACCGAAATTGTTATTCCTTATTTTATTTGCTGCTTTCTCGATTTTTCGCTCACGGTCGATTTTTCGCTCACAACCAACGGTGCCGACACCGACAACGGAATTTCTGCGACACGAGCTCTCTAACGCTATCGCGTTAAAACTGCAGATCACAAACAGCGAGCGACACCGAAGGTTCGTTTATACATGCACGTGCAGCACTTATATGCCTCGAACAGCTCCCGAGTGCAACGGTTCCTGAGCCATAGGGACCTCATGGCATAGGGACTATTGCACTTTGTGACGGCAGTGTATCTTTATTTAGATGGCCAATGAGCTTGTTTCATTCAGTTGTTGTTGTCTGTACATATTCCATCTTTCACCCATTAAACATTCACTCGTGAATGTGCGCAAGTCCAGTCTTGTTCCCTCTTTTTTGTCCGTGTTGGCTAGATCACCCTTTACGATGCAATTGATGTTATTGCTTTCCATCAGTGCATTTTCGCAGTCTTGTTGCTGGCTATTCGTTTGAACGAGGGATTGGTTCATGCACTCGCGTTTTCATTACGACGCGGTGTATGCGTGGTTCAATATTACACCGTGGCGTATGCGTCTTTCATTGCAACCAGTGTACACGGCACCTTCTTTTACTCTTACCCTTGCCTGCACATGCAGGAAGAACAGGTGGCTCTGAAGTGTCTCGTTGACGGTGACCAGGCCCGCGTGGGCTTCAGTTCCGGTCTCCTTGTTGGAGAACATCGACACCACGCTGCGCTGCCGGACATCACCTGCTTCCTCGCTTTGGACATGGGGAGTCAGGTAGAGGGCGCCCTCGTCATTGTGTCGCCTTGAAGCGTTCGGAATGGAATATACGTGACACTGTTGCCATGACTACGTTAGTTATTGTCACTGCTGCGACGGTTCATAATATACGATTGTGACATATCTGGATACACAAAATAGCACCACAGCCGTAGAGTTTCGTATTATAGTGCGAAACTTTAAGACCGCATCGGATGAATAGTAAAAAATGCTAGTTTTGGTCAGCTCAAAGTACATATTCATCCAGACGTTACTTCAGTAGGAGGAGTATTGCTGCTTACAGGCAGACCTAGCCTTGCGAAGCTTGCCCGCACGTGCTTCACTGAGAGCAGTTTGTTAAGTTAAACAGGGCCTGTAGCAGCAACCTGTGTGTGCATTACATATGTTCACAACAGGCTGAAGTATAACATACAATACAGGTCAATAGCCTGAGCACCATTGTTAATTCTCATCAATGTATAAGCTATAATGTTCGAGGACTTCACCACTGCAGCAGTGAAAATAATGGTCGCGCTCTTTAATAGATCAGACATCACACTGTAAAGAAATAGCGAAAGAAACGTGCGGGAAATGGAATTACTCAAATCAAGTAAGATATATTGAGACAAATATTGAAACACGAAAAGGAAAAAAGACGAAAAAAAGTGATATCACGTGGTGTGTACACTGTAGGTAACTGGAGAAAGCGTAGAAAACCGTTCACGGAATAATTTAAACTTACTTCCGCGATGTTAGCGTTACATCTTTTCTGTTGACACATCGGAACAGAACGCTCACGATGTTTATGCTCACCATTTGATGAAGAGCTCATATAATTTGAACGGCTCGATTAGCCTGTTTTTATTCTTCTGACATTTATCTTCTTTAGTCGATGGATGTTGTCTGCGCCTTTACACACGTCGTCAGCTCTTTCCTCTGCAAGGTTAATTAACATCTCTTGGTCATGTTAGTAGTACGATAAAGGGCAGCGGTCACGATGCTCTTGCTACTTGAAGAACATTGCTTCTCAAGAACTTCCAACACAGGTGGCCGACAGCGCCTTTGTCTTATAGCGCAAGTTTGTCCAAGAATAATTGCTGGAGTTTTGCGTCCCAAGTTTGACAAGAATAGACGCGGAAGATCACATTACCCTAATGAACGGAATAGTTTGCGAAAATGCAGCAGCAGCGGGGTGTGCATGAGCCGACGCTTTGTACCTCGGGTGAGGTGGCCTATAGGGCTTTTGAGGCATCAACAGGTACCGCCGGCAAATTTGCAGCAATGGCTGAGTGGCTGAATGGCTAACCGAGATACAGAAAACGCATTTGAGGCTCTCGTCACCGGTTATCTACATGAAGCACAGCTGATGTAGTGCTTTTAATTACACATCCTCCACAGTGCCCTTTCCGTCCCCGTCCCCATGCATAGTAACTCTACCAAGGGGGAGGGGGGTGTACGACTGGTGTATACTATACCCGGGTGTAGGAAGGGAATCATTTTAACCACCGGCACCTAATGAACAACGAAACATGTAGAGACACACCGCAAAATGCAATGTTAATACTGTGTGGAAGCTTACTGATTACTATAGTTGCTGGATGATAGCGACCCTTCCTGCGCTAATATTTACACACTTCCTTGATTAATATGCTTATACTGATTAATACACAAACTTTTAAAATTGATAACGCATGCCATTCAAAATGGCGATACACATGGATAAGTCAGGCTTATACTGCACATTACTTAGCGGTGCACCGCTGAATAATGTGCAATAATTGCAACTATCTAAGCGAACATATTCCCATAAATACGTGCAGTTTATCGAAGCCTTTATATGCGTGCCATCGCATTCACTTCCACGTTACACATCAGGGATCACATCGTGGCAACTGTGTGTATGCTCGTGCTTGTGCATATAGAACGGTTGCAGTGATGTGACCGGGTTGAGTTTGGGAACGAGTACACCGCGATGGAAACGCTACCCTTCGCAATGCGCGCAGTGTAGCGGTTTCGTATTGAGCCGTGAACGAAGGCTCAGCTTGGTGGGACGGCATATAGCGTTGCTTGCGCCTCGCTCGCTATGCGGAAGCGCTCGGCATTGTGATTATAAGCGACCTACAAATTTAAAGGAGCACGAAAGAGGTTCTACTATCAAGAGTACACGCGTTATATTTCCGACTTTCATTTGGTGTTGTGTGAAGGTCCGAACGATCTAAATCCCAGCAGAAATACTGGTTGAATGGCCGTAAAATTGCGGTGCCCCTTTCAGGCGCAAATATTATGATCGACTGCCTGCAAAGGTGTCAAATTACAATACAATTTTGAGGCACTCGATATTACATTCTATGAAAGAAAATGAAGTAATATGTTGTTTTGTGCGTGATTTAGCAAATAATCGTAATTATCGTGTAATAAACTATTTATTCTACAGTCAGTCATGTTCCATTTTTACATAAAGATAATCAACTCGTAGGCTGAAAATTCATACACAATTTGTTTTAACAGCGAATCTGTTGAAGCTATCGGTAACTTGCGCTCCGTCATGCAAAACGCCTCAGGTGGATGTGCGCCACAGGAATTGGGCAAGCCCCACTGCCCACTGCTGAGTACAGTGCGAGCGTTAAACGAAAACTCTGCTCGGTGAAGTGGAGCGCGTGAAACGCGACACGTCGACCGAGCCGTCGAACATCGTATTGCATTCAGCAAAGTGACCAGCTGCAGTAATAGGCAGCACACTGAGGAAGGACGCATTGGTTGTGCAGAAGGTTCAATTCATTCTACGCGCGACGTATCTTGCTCTGTCTTGGCCGCTAGTCCAAAGAACTGGCAAAAAGAAGTTGCGCGTCCACATATGCGGACGTTGCGCCTCAGGGGATATTGTTTCTACGGAGTAATAAGCTGGGATAAAATAGGGAATGTGGCTGATGAGGGGGTTCTGTCTTAGTCAGAAATTCGGCAATGTACGTCGGGTAAAATAAGTCCAAGTCCCTTTGTGAAAACGTAGGCTTCAGCAACGTTTCCTGTTCAACCACTTCCCCTCATTTCAGGTCTCTATTTTCCTGCGAAATTCTGTCGTGTTTCTATACGATGAAATTTCGTTTTTATACCAAGGAAATAGAGGCGTCAGGATGACGTGTCCGTTGCCTGGTGTCATCCTGGACGGCGTATTAACTTCTTGGGCATCGACCTGCTGCATTCCTGCAATCGCTGTGCCTTTCATGTGCGAATGCGGCCATACCTAAAAACGTTCGCCACACTATTGTTTGTGTTCTTCTGGACATCATTGCTATAACCCTAGTGTTATTGCTGCACGAATCGCGAGCGAATTTCGCTTGCAACGCGTGCAAATAAGCTTTCCGGTTGAAGATTTATTTGTCATTTGTCAATTATTTATTTGTCAAAATTTCATTTCTCTTTGTGTATCACGAAGCTACACGGCAAATTCATCCATGTTTATTCGAAAAATAACAAAAAATCGGGCACATCTTCATTATGAAACTTGCTGCACCTTGCGGGCTTCCGCCGGACTGATGTACTAAGACCTTTGCACTAATTTGCGTTTTAAGAGCGGAGCTTTTAAAGCTTTTCGTTGCGCCGGGTAGTGCGAACAGAAACTATCATCATCATGAATTGGCACGTGCTCTCTTCGTCCTCTTCTGCTTCGCTCCAAAAACACGTTTGCCGATTGCTCCGGCGTGGCCTGTAATAATCCTGATGTGTGAGGGGAGTGAACGAGTACAGAGAGAGAAAGAAAGAGAGAAACAAAGATATAAAGAAAGAGAAATTCTTGGCGAAAAATATTCCTCATGAGGCGGCGGGATTGGAACCCGCGTACCCACGATCCGAAGGTATGCGTCTTAACCACTCGGCTATCCAGGCACGGTGACAGAACATATATAGCCCAGCCTTGTATAGTATCGTAAAGCGAGGGGGTAGAACATTAAGGTGAAGGTGAGGAAGAGAGATGTGAGGGTAAGAAGTAGGGAAAGGAGGAGGGGAGAGAGTAAATCATAGCATAGAGATTGAGAAAGAGAGAAATAGAAAGAGAAAGAGACAATGAAAGAAAGAAAAAGAAATATATATATATATATATATATATATATATATATATATATATATATATATATATATATATATATAGAGAGAGAGAGAGAGAGAGAGAGAGACAGAAAGGGAGAGAGACAAAGATAGGAAAGAAATAGAAAGAAAAAAACAGAGATGAGAGAAAAGCAAGGAAACAGAAGAAGAAAGAAAGAAGAAAATAAAGAAAAACAAGAAGTGTCGCCCAGCTACGCACTTCCTTCAGGCTTGGTACCCCTAGTGCGAAGCTGACTTCATTTTTTTATCTTTTTTATTGGGACGGGGAGGGGGGGGGGACTACATTGTAAGGGGCCACATTATCGGTTGTGCCTGTGTCACTTCTTACGAATTCGAGAACTAATGCGCGCGAATTCTGGTCAAGCTGCGGAGCACGAACAGCTCAATCACGCGTCGAATCCATTGCATCGCAGTTTGATTTGGCTTCACGCAACCACGACGGCACATCGCTAGGGTTGCAATTTGGGGCCTATTTGATGGCGATTAGAAAGCACAAAGTTGCGCGACTGAGAAACGGACAGAAGGAAGACATGATGGGACACACGAAGCGCAAGCTGAAAGACGGTTTTATTTCGAAAATTGCATGACCATTTGCAGACATGCTGACGACACACTATGTATGTCCCGAGAGTTCACATTACACGTGTGTACTATACCACTCAAAAGCCCTGTCTCTTTAGTAGACAAGGCAATCGGCGGCTCACCTGTCTTCTAATTTAGAGATGTTTTGTGCTTCTATTATCAGCCGCGTCATTTCATTTTTGATTCTAGCTATTAATGTGTGCAAACATGGATATGCACTCGCAATTCCTGCAGTGGACTGCAAACCAGCCACCTGTTTCATTCTTAACATTGTTAGCGTACCCGTGCAGCGTATAATTAATGCAGCGGGATGATTGCTCTACGTAAAAACGAGAACGTGACAATAGTATGCGGCAAACTATGCCTTCTTTGGATGGTACGTATACCTGCTGCGGTGCTGCTTATTGGATACCTTCTTTTCCATGCTTTTTGCGTCGGTTACTTTTGCATTGTTTTGACATTTTGCAGGGAGCAGAAAACTACAATTTAACGTCAGCGTGTTGGGCAATCTTCTTTATATTGTGTGATTCTGCTTGTAACTTTACACTTCGTATGTCTCATCGTGTCTTCCCTCTGTCCGTGCCTCAATAGCTCACCTTTGTGCATTCTTACTAAGGTACAGGGTCCATCAAAAGTTCTCAGGCCACGCTGCCTATAGGAATACATGGGATAGTGGCCTGGGAAACTTTTGACGGACTTGTACATGGCTGCTGAGTATCGCGGTGATCTCAGCGAGTTACTGTGCACGCATCGCATCGAACTTACAATACGCAACGTTATAAATGTGGCACAACCGTCCGTGCGAGCAGTTTCATAAGATTCACCAAGGCAATGAACGCCACCTTCAATTCAGTTCTTCACGCAAGTCGTTCGTTTCACTTTTCGGACGCACTGCACACGGAACGTTATAACTGATTAGAACACCTGGCGCCGTTTCAATGGTGTAATGTCATTCGCGCTCATTTTGACACATCTGCGTAGAACTCGTCGTGCTTTTCTCATATTTACGACTTTCAGTAGCGTGAGCAACAAGCGACGCTCTTGTCTGCTCTTCCAAGCGCTTCCGGTCCAGCACTTCCGGTTTTCCGAACGTTCAGAAAAAGTCTTCTAAAAAGTAAAACTGGTTCGAAATTGATGCTTCTGGTTCAAGTTAATGGTTATTTTGGGTAGTGGTTGACATCTTGACCGCTAACAAAAGATGTCAAGATGTCAAAGCGGTCACGATGTCAAGCAGTAAACACTAACTGGGCCAGACTCAAGTTATTCTGAAATATATTGGATGTATGATATCGGAGCATAGGTTTCCCTGTCCTCTGCGTCCTTGTCTAGTTTATGCGCAGTCACTTTCTCTTTGCAAGTGCGAACCGTTAACGCACCGACAGCGAAAATGCTGCTGTTATTCTTGCTCTAGGGTTCCCACGCGGAATAACGTCCGAACGAGATTAAACATAGATAGACATGTACTCCCGTTTCAAGCAGATATCACGAAAGAGACTTATCACATGCGCTTCCCTTTAGCCATCGTTCGTACTCCACAGGTTGTTCGCTTTCCCAAAGTTCGCACTGCCGAGACCACTCACCTGTTTCTGGGCACTGCGAAGACTCCGATGAGCGCCAGGCATACGGCGAGCAGGAGCACGAGGAGCACGATGATCATGATCCGGCGTCCCTTCATGGTCGTCGCCAGGCGACCGACCGCCTCGTCTATGCGCTCCCACAGCGGCTGGCCCTGGGGCAGCTCCTCCGACTCCGGCTGATGTTTGAGGTACGTACCAGCGTGCGGCTGACCGGCCTCTGCCGCAGCCGCTGCAACAGCGGGGGGCACCGACGCAGGCATGCCTGGGGTCTCTCCTCCGAGCCGAGGGGCGCGGCACACTGATATCAGCGGCTTATAGTCCTCGCTGCCGGCTGGCTAGACGACGACGATCCGCGCGCACTTCGGTCACGGGCTGTCTGCGGGTTAGCAGGCTCCCTTCGTTACGATAGCGGCAACCGACGCTGTCGGCGCAGCAGTTTTTGCCTCGCGATGTCGGTGTTGCCTCGCCGTAGAGTGAGGGGCTCGATGGCTCGGTCGTCCTGCACGGCAGCGTGTGAACGCACGCTTTTGTGGAGAGGCGGTATGCCGGCGGCAGAAGGTATGCAGCACATGGATGACGCTTCGCGCCGTGAGAGCTATGCGCGCGTCTCAGGTTTCGTGTTTACAAACTCCGCCCGCGATTGCGCCTGATCGTATAAGCTGGAACGGTAGCCGAGAGTTGGACGGAATACCGTCTGGTCAGATAAAGGCATTGTTAATAAACAGGTCACTGACCAATGTAAAAAATGGAATAAAATGACATTTCGAGATCCGTACCTGAAACGTAATTTTATTTCGTTTTGAAATTGGTCAGTGACCTGTTTATTAACAAAGGTGAGCCTGTAGGGCTAAGCGGGCACTCAGGGCCTTGCAACCAGAAAAAAAAATGAAAGGCTAGTAAATATGGCAACGAAAATTACGGTTATATGGGGCGCTCAGTTTCAGTTTCTTGCGGTCACGTATAGTGAAAACAGCTGAAAAATGTACCGCCGCTCTGCTTCAACCCCAAGCGATCCTTGGGGAAGCGGGTTGAGTGATATTTGTACTGTTTAAAATACCGGCAACTAGCAGAGGGCGAGAGATAGAGAGAGAGGATACCTGAGGATTACGGATGAGATTTGCTTTGTGGCATACCTAGCATGTTTTGGCAGGTGGTAAGGTGAACATTTCTCGGAGGAGAACAGCGCTATGCGATGGGTAGCAAGACACTGGATGTGGTGAAGGAATACGTTTGCCTAGGACAGGTATATTCACCGCGGAGGCGAACCATGAGACTGAAGTAACTAGAAGAATAAGAATGGAGTTCAGCACATTCGGCAGGCATTCTCAAATCATGAATGGTAGTTTACCAGTATCCCTCAAGAGGAAGGTACGTAACAGCTGCATTTTACCGGTACTTACCCACGGAGCAGAAACTGGGAGGCTTAAAAGAGGGTTCAACTTAAACTGAGGACGACGCAGCGAGCAATGGAAAGGAAAAGTGATAGGTGTAACCTTAAGGGACAAGAAGAGAGCAGAGTGGATCAGGGAACAAGCGGGTGTTAAGGACATCTTAGGAGAAAACCAGAAGAAATGAACATGGGCAGGGCACGTAGCGCGTAGGCAAGATAACCGCTGGTCATTAAGAGTAACCGACTGAATTTCAAGAGAGGTCTAACCTTCAAAGCCAGGCAATGTATGTCTGAATAAACTGAAATGGAAATGGAAAACAAAGAAAGAGGACAACGGATGAGTGTTGCTGCCAAATGTGTCTTGACATAAACGGTATATCACGTGTGGCATAGCATTGTCACTTGCAGATTCCCCACGGTCAGAACGGGGTGTGCTAGCTAACGTTAGCTAAGCTTAAAACAAAATCAAAAGAAAAACTGGCGCAACATTTACGGTGTATGTTGTGTTCGGTCATCTGTCTGGGACCTGAAAGAGGGGCTCCACCCACTGTAACCAGCAACCAAGCAGTCTTGCTTTAATAAAGTTGATTCTTTCTTTATCACCACTGGTACACTTTTTTGTACTAGTTAGGTACAGACCTAATGAGCAAGGAGTTATTATTAAAAAAAAAAACAAGTAAAGCAACAGCTTGCATGGCTGACGTCAGCAGTGACACCCTGTATGTTCTAGATAAGTTATCGCGAAATCAATGGTCACTTTGCTGTGACGAACTTCGATCTAAGCTGGCGACCATCGTGACGATACTGTTACACGCGATTGTCTAGAGTTAACGGCGGACAATGCTGATACGTTGTGAGCGCTCGGACTGACCTATGCACCAAAATGTCCACTTACGATGTAGGTGCGTACTTATCCATCTGAGCGCTGAAGCGAAAACGAACGCCGGTTATCTCTTCCACCAGGAGGAATTCCGCGCTCACGCAGATTTCGAGTGCTCGCGACCCTACTGATTGTGCATACATATCAGGAGTACCTATTTGCGCCAAGGAAAGCAACACCGCTGAATACTGTTGTCGTCGTTGTCTGTTTTTGGGTCAGCTCGAAAAAGAAGAGGGAGAGGGTGAAAGTGGGATGTACGGCAGGAACTTCATGTTTGCTCTTACATCCACTACCTCAGATTTTGTGATTCTGACTCATGTTACGCGAGTAAGCTGTTTATTGAGATTCACATCTTAACGTTTGCTGTCGAAGGGCGAATACATTTGTTGTACGGCGGAAAACTATCTCTAATATATAAAGACGTTCCTTTTTTGTTCGATCCAGCATTGATACGCGTCTTCCTCCACGGTGGATCAGTGGTTACGGTGCTCGGCTGCTGTCCCGAAGGTCGCGAGTTCGATCCCGGCTACGGCGGTCGCATTTCGATGGAGGCGAAATGCTAGAGGCCCGTGTACTTTGCGATGTCAGTGCACGTTAAAGAACACCAGATGGTCGAAATTTCCGGAGCTCTCCAATACGGCGTTGCTCATAATCATATCGTGGTATCGGGACGTAAAAACCCATATATTATTATTTATTATTATTATTATTATTATTATTATTGATACGTGTCGTTTGCCTCAGCTGAAAAGCAGTGTAGCTTCACCCACATACACAGGTATTTGCAAAAGTTCGTTCAATAACAACAAAAAATTCTATACTAACTCCGTCTATGAGCTGCGGATTCCTTTCGATAAGGTGCATCCCGTAATATTACTATTATCTGCAACATATTGTTTGTATAGCACGTATGCTACACTAACGTTCTCTGATGTAATCGTGTGCGTATGATACTTGTACTTCTCATTTTTGATGTTCATCTTTCCATCTCCCCGTCCGGCGAGATTCAGTGTAGGGTAGCCAGTCGTACTACTTTTACCGCTTAACATCACTGCCTTTGAAGTGCGGAGCACTTTAGGTACCCGGGCTGTCGTCTCATGTCGTCGCTTGGGCGTCACGCTCGAAGTACTAAAAATAGATCAAAAGAGGGCGCGACTGCGACAACAATGAAGGTTTCTTTTCCCGCTGTGGATGCCCAGCCGGCTGCACGTTTGGAACGCCAGCACGCACTTGCCCATGAACGCCAGCGTCGCCGATGGGCTAATTCGTCTTGTCTGAGTCAGCGAAGCGATAGCTAAACGCCAGCGCCGGGAGTTAGACGCAGATCTACGGAAAAGAGAAGCGGTGGCGAAATGCCAGCGAATGCGAGGTAACCATCAGCTTCGGAGGACTCAGACGCAAGCCGAGCGCCAACAAAGACAGGCGAACCCGCAGCTTCGACTCAGACAAACGCAAGCCAAGCGTCAACAGAGGCAGGCGAATTCTCAGCTCTGCTCCGCAGTTTCTACAGTTTTCATGGTGTGAAACTGGTTGGATTTTTTTTCTTTCTTTCGCTCGTCACTTTTCGAGCTTGCAAGTGCTCAACAATAAGGTAGTTGGAACTGCGATATCGTTTAGACACTAGTGAGCAGTTACGATGTGTAGGATATACACTGGCGAATGGCGTTATGTTGAAGTTCAGCGCTTGTGTCGTCCTGTTTCGTGTACGTGTCCCAACTCGGTGTGCGCAGCCATTTATCGTAAAATGTTCACGATATGACGAAGTAAACCTTTAAGCTTTGATTAGATGAATTGGACAGCAGTGTACTCTCGCAAAAGCCTCCTATTGCAGATGCGGAATCTCTTGTTAAACCGTAGCGCACTAGAACTGAAAGAATTATAGCGCGAATGGCCAATTCGTGGAAAAGAAAAAATAAGCAAATTCAACCGGAATGTGGTCGGCATCTATAACGCACAAACCTGTAAAAATATTTGCAACTTCTTGATGTGCAACAATGCAAACGTCGCAGAATTATAAAATTTCAATGAAATAACATTACTCACCTTTACTCGTGCTGGTGGCCCCGACCGAATAGAATGGTGCACTTCACTTCGTGACAAGGCACACGATTCTGCTTTAGACCACAAGCGAGCTGCGTGAGCGCATTGAAGGCAAGGTGTCCATACACGCATGCGCGAGCTTCGGAATTTTCTTTACGCCTTGAGTCGTTCATGTGAAGTACCGTGTAAAGTCAGTATAATATATGGTAATAACTCAGTAAAAGCGGTCTTATGTTGTGTTGTATCATATAACCCCCCACTCCGCCCTTGCGTGCACGATAGTAGATTACATTTTTTTTTTTTTTACAGTAGACGTGTCTGTCTCTTATCAGGCATATACTGCTACTCCACAGGGGCACCATAGACGAGAAAGAGCGGCGAACGAAAGGAAAAATAATCAAAACAACGTCAAACTCTATGGTGCTGTTATGGTGGAGCTACTGCACTTGGAGAAGGTTCCCTACCTTTGAAGGGAGCAATTCACTCCGTGGATTTTTTTCTGCTGCGCGAGCGACAAAACACACGGGCAATCTCCGTATAGAAGCAAGCGTATACGGCTGTTGACACAGACGGGCAGCGTTTCACGTAAGGCGCCGGCAGAGCTATAGGACGGGCTTGAGGAAAAATGTTTACCCCAATGGGAGGATACGTACAGTAGCGTGCAATAGGCACTGTGCATGGGCGTGATAACGGCCGTCGCAGACGGGCTTCCTCGTAAGTTACGTCGCGTTCCTTGTACGAAGTGAGACTGCGTAATCGATGCACGTGAACGAGCCAAACGGAGTGTTCGCTTTTGTTCCCACGTTAACGTTATACGAGGTGTCCTCCGATACGCTATATTTACGTGAAGGCCATGCTAATGGGCCCGCGATTCGAGAGAGACGCGTGAATTTTCGCCGAGTACAAGCGCTGATAATGAGGTACTAGTGGCGTAACCGACACTCCCAAGTTGAAACGTGGACGTTTGCTTGCGAAAGGAGGAAACGTTGGGCGAGTTGGTGCGCTCGCATTTAAAAGAAACAGTGCAAAAGAACGGACCCATTGATACGCTTGCATTATGAAAAGAAACATCGCAAAATAACGGATGCGAAGTGGAAGAAAGCACCCGCCGTGGTGGTCTAGTTGTTATGGCTCTCGACTGCTGACCCGAAGGTCGCGGGATCGAATCTCGGCCGCAGCGGCCGCACTTTAGATGGATGCGAATATGCCAGAGGCCTGTGTACTTTAATTTAGGCGCACCTTAGAGAACCCCAGGTGGTCGAAATTTCCGGATCCCTCCACTACGACCTCCCTCATAATCATATCGTGGTTTTGGGACGTAAACGAAGTGGAACATTCTTCGTCCAGTGTTCATTGTTCCTCCCGTTTCCTCTCCGTTGTTTGCGCTGCTTCTTTTGACAATGCAGACGTTTGATGGTACGGCCGCCGTGGGGGCTCATTAGTTACGGCGCTCAGTTGCTGACCCGAAGGTCACGCGTTCGATCCCGGCCACGGCGGTCGCATTTCGATGAAGGCGCGATATGCTAGGGGCCCGTGTACTATTTATTTTCAAAAAGCCCCCCCCCCCCCCGTCCCCCAGGTAGTCGAAATTGCCCTGATCCCTTTTCTACTTACAATGTACTCGGGCTAGTTGGTTGATCACTTCGGCATATGGCAGCGCACACCGGATGAAATGAAGAACACAAAAAGAAAAGGACAACACAAGCGCTGCACTTCAACTGGTTGAAGTTCAGCGCTTGTGTTGTCCCTCTGTTTTTGTGTTCGTCGTTTCATCCGTTGTACGCTGCCAATATGCCCTTTACTACGGCGTCCTCAGTGAAGCAACCGTTTTGTGGCACTCGTGGGAGATGACACGTACCGGGAATTTTCCGTCCCGAAGAAATTCGGCGTGTGCTTACGCGGTGTCCATTCGGTCCCCACGTATATACATGTGCACGCGTAAGCCTTGATACGTGGACGCATGTTTAATTGTGCTCTTTCCAGTCGAGCATTGTGTCGTAGGTAAAGCAATTGGGTCCATGCGAAGGATTACGTATAGTTAGAATGCAGGGCGCAAACATGAAACTTCCTCTCTGCATGCTCACCTGCAAGAATAAGAAACGATAAAATATGTTAACTGGAATGAAACACGTTCAGTGTTTAATTCTGAGCTGTTCCACTGGAGTAAATAAATATCGAAACATAAGGCTTCTCTTCTGCATGAAGTTCTTCGATACGCATAAATACATGCTATATATACGTTCTTGACATTACATCATGTAAATTATTATTGCTACATAACGTCGAATTTAAATTGACAACCCGCTAACGGCAGCGGATATCGTTGTATTGCTGAAAACAACGTCGCGAGATAACATGCCGGCCGCTTCGGCTTTATTTTTATAGGGATGAAATGTAAATACGCCCTTGTACCGTGATAGCACATTCCAAAAATTCATGTGGTCTGTATCGATGCGGAGTCCTCCACTATGTGACTTATTTCAGAATGAAGTCGCGCTTCTGGCGCTCAAAACGCCATAGTTTATTTTCTTTTTAAGCAGCGAGACGTTTCACGCAACTGCCGTTAACAGGGTTCAATGAAAACATGCAACGTGACTCACATTTTCATAGACTGCGTTCAAAGAGCGAATACGCCAACGACGTTTTACGGCAGGACGCCGCAAGATCGCGTCACTAGGGCTTTTCGGCTATGTCGAAACTGGGATCTTTCCGAAGGAAACCTATTCGCTATACCCAATCAAGGGACTCGGTTTCTCGTTTATTTTTGGCTCGTGGAAAACACGGTAGTGTGGATTTTCTTAATGCGGTGTTTTACGTATACTAAAACCGCGATATGAGGCAGGCTGTAGTGAGAGACTCCAAATTATTTTGACTAACGGGAACCTAAATCTAAGTACACGGACTTTTTTTCTATTTTCTTTTTCAGTTCGCTCCATCGAAGTGCGGCCGCCAAGGCCGGGAATCGAACCCGCGTTCTTGAGAACGGGGCCTATACCGTACCATGGAACACGGAATACCACTCCGTTTGCTGTGTTTCACCACGATACCTCACATGTGGGAGCACTGGCATATTTCGAAATGGCCTACGAAAAGCGCTCTACGAGCGCTTTTTTTGAATAGTGTTCCGTATTCCGCGGTACTGTATAGGCCTGCTGAGCAGCGCAGTGATAGCATAGCCTGGAATTCACCTTCAACTCACGGTTCCTCTCTTTCCGTGCACCCGACGACGTCAGGTCTCGCTACGGCCGCACTCATCACACAAGTTGTTCACTCTGCTGAAGTCATCGGGGGTTAACGTATTTCGCAGCTGGCCAGCGGGAAGCGGTAATACATAGCGACTGCGAGTTGGAGCCTCAGACACCTGTTTTTAAGCGTCATTCACGTGTAATGTAAGCACTGTCTCGGCAGCTCTACATCCCGCCTGCCGGCCTCGCAATCGACGTAGCGGTAGCTCCGAAAAATGGAAGCGTATATCGTGTGTAAGTTAACAGAATTTTCAAAACACACCAGAGGAACAGTGCAACTCATGATCTTGATTACTCGAAGTACTATACCTTGCAGTGGTTTGAAGATAAAAGTGTTTGTTACTTTTGAAAGTTGTATTCAAACACACGAAACATTTTTAGCTTTATGTCGAATTTCAGCCTTCTCGAATAAAATATTCATGATGCCACAGGTGATGTGCTTGTCGTACAAGCATAAGCTTTTATATGTTCGTGAAGTAGATATGTGTGTGTACTTGGTTTATTCCTGCGACAGTCCCAAGAACTGTGGACTTATGTCTGCGTTCGCAGGTAGTACCATGTTATTTTATTATTTTTAGTAAATGTACATGTATGTATTGTGTGCCTTTTTCTCTACGTTCTATGGCTTCCTGAACTACTGTGCATAACTATGTATTCATGCTTTCTTATTTAGTGGTTCTCGGCACATTTTGTCACTTAATTTTGTTTGAAATGTGGCGACAAGTAGGCGATGTCATCTACAAGTGCCAGCCTTTTCTATGAAATATCTTGTTGCTAGATAAGAGATAAAAATCTGAATATATACACATTTGAAGAAATTGGTGAACATTGGAATCTGGGATGTGGTCGCGTATTGTTGCTCTTATGTGGATCATAACACCGCTCAATATTAAGCCTAGAATAACAGCATGACTACTTGATGGCTTAATAAGGGATGGTAAAAGTCTTACACGATATTGACGGACTAATGTCATGTTGTCGGAATTATGCCCTCGTCTAGAAAAAAAAAAAAAAAACAGACGCGGAGAGGCAATGCAAGGGATAAAGGATTGCTCAGAAAAGGGCAGTGTTTTTCTTGCGGATTAACTGGGCTTTCGCCCGCCTTGCGGCAGCGCATATAACATCCGTTCGTGGTGAAAACTACCGCATTTACTCAGACTTAGACCGACCTCGATTACAGACTCACACATGAAGGAATCGGTGTATGCGCAGTATGAAAATAGCGTGCTGCTTTCAAAAAAAGTTTTCTGAACATGTTAGGCGTGTAACTATGCCGTCAAGATTGAAGCACTGAAAGGTTGCCTTTCTGCGTTTACTGTTATTCTTTTATAGGTTCTCAGACGCGGGCCGAGCGTATACTTACTGCGACGTCGTAGTTACTGCTGTGAGACAGGTTATTAAGGCAAGAGCCTAAAATCTTTCATGAGTAAAAAATCAGGCGATCGGTGTCGGCGTGGACACGAATGATACGAAAAAAATCACGTGCCCAACTGATGACGTCATTTGATGGTTTCTTGTTGTGACGTCATCTAATGGCGTCTTCAGATGACATCGTTGCTTGGTGAAACGTGGAAAGTGTAAAACCGGGGGAAGTGCGGAAAGCTTGAGAGAGTGGGGGACAGCGCAGTCGACTACAAACGTAAACGGAACATAATAGGCAGTTTTAGAATAGGGTACGCAACGGTTTGCGTTAGCGTTTGTCGCCACTGAGCAAGCGCCATACGTTATCCCCTTGGGTACCCACGTTAATACGAAAATAGCCTGTCGTACCCAACAAACGCTAACGCTATACGAACCCTATTCTAAAACTGTCTAAGGAGTGTTTCGTGAGAGCGTGCACTTTCGCCTGTGCTATCCTTAGCGTACTGTAGCTTTTCTTTCAATCACTCTGTGGACGAGTTAACTGACCTTTACCATTGATGTTATCCGCCACGGTGCTCAAGTGGTTACGGTGCTCGACCGCAGACCCGAAGGTCGCGGGATCGAATCCCTGCCGCGGCGGCCCCTTTTTCGATGGAGGCGAAAATGCTTGAGGCCCGTGTACTTAGATTTAGGTGCACGTTAAAGAACCCCAGGTGGTCGAAATTTCCGGAGCCCTCTACGACGGCGTCCCTCATAATCATAGTGGTTTTGGGGCGTAAAACCTTAACAATTATTACCATTGCGGCTCTTCTGTCGCTGTACGTGTACTTTTACGTTCCGCGCAGGTGTCGTTGCAAGTTGGTGCGCTGCAAAGTTCTCTAGAGTGACTGGCAGCCGGTTCTAACCAGCACGTGCTACGTCAGTTCGGAAGGAAGCATGCCAGCTGGTTAGTAAGCCATAACTTTGATTGCGGAAGTATTATTACTAGACGATTAATACTAGAAGCTGACGGGGAGGACTTTCGGGCATCAATTTCACACAGCTAGACATTTCTCGTTCGTATTATCTAGCTTTACAATATTAGAAGAAGAGATGCTTTGCGAGGAAATGAGCGTTGCCGCAAAGCGAAATTACAAAAAAAAAGAGAAAAGCTGTTGACGGGAGAAGAGAACGGGCACATTTTCTTTTTTTTTCCACGCATTTACAAACGAAATCAGATGGTACCCAGGATGTTTCTCTTCGCATATAATGTAACGAAACCTGTCGCGAAAGCTTCTTGTGGCGAAGGTTCCATCTGTTGTGTTAAATTTTGCGTAAGATTGTTATTTGTCACTTTGGGGAGAAACTATGTGCTTATAGGTGAGTGAACACGGCAAACGCGATTTATTCAGCCTTCGGACTGCTGCAAGGAGCGCTTTATCGCGAATCACAAACAGGAGGCTTAGATTCGTTCTTATCGCCTTTACAGCACCCTATATAAGCTCCCGAGGAAGCATTATGCAGTTTGCACGTCTATACGCAACGGCGTCAGTGCCCATCGTCACAATACGGCTATGGTTTCCTGTGCCCGCTATAGGAACTGCGCAGTTAATAAATCATGCAGCGTGTCGTAAGCTGAGTTGGTCGTCTCGTCAGCAAAAAGTGGCTTGTTCATTTTCCATATGTTATGGCCGCAGCCGTTCAGATGAACCGTCACATCCTCCTTCATTTCTTCATTTAAGAGCTTGCATTCACACGCGAGTAGGGAGGAATGAAACAACTTTATTAATAGTGAGTCCCGCGAGTTGTTGGGGCGGGCCAATGGCCCCGCCTAGGTGGCTAACTTTGAGGACTTAACGATGCAGAATATTTGTTTACCGCTTAGGGTCTAACTAGAAGTGTCTCCAGTTTCAGTTTCGGCGTTGCGTATATTAAACGTCTGTCAATTCGTCTCGTCGCAAAGCTGTATCATCGACTTAAGAAGAAGAATAAGAAGAAGAAAGCGAGCGATCTCTAGAAACACTGTTACGCATCAACGGATTAGATCTAACACTTTCAAATTTACTGTCCCCAGGTGCACTGGCCCTTGGGTACAGCGACGGGAAAGTATATGAGAAGCCGTTCAAGTCTTCGTAGCAGAGTCAATGAGATTTACAGAATAACCATGCATCCAAAACTTCATAGTCAACTAAGGTAGGCTCGATTATTTTTTCTTTTCTATAATTAAATCAATTCTTATTCACTAAGGATCTACTCGACCCCCCTTTTTTATGTTCAAAAAAATAATTCTGATAAAAAATCTTCTTATTAAACGAAAGGACAAATTATTTTCTTTTCTACATTTTAAATATTTTATATAAGTTACCCGATTCTTGGCCAATCCCCAAGGGTGGGTGTGAGACAGAATTTTTAAATCTGCATCTACGCTGTGAGTTCTTACATTTGCGGGCATGTCGTAAGCTGGACATGGCGACGTTGTGGCCCTCGGTTGGGCTCACTAATTTAGGATCGCAAATAACCAGGATATGTCCTGACATCACCTTTTGTTGTAGAAGTTCGTACCCTTGACAATCGAGAGACACAAGCATTTTCTCTCTAGTTTGGCCTTAGTGTGTAGCGTACGCGTTTGAGTTTTCGTCAGTGCATCTTCTGTCGTGGCTGGCGGTTACTTGAGACGATAGCGAGAACTTATCAGCGCGTGGGTGGTGACGTTCGCTATCGGTGCAATGCGAGAAAACGGTAAAATGAGAAGCGGCTCATGGAGGGACGGTATTCGACGCTGATGCTGAGCAATTTCGTATATAGTCTGGTTTTATAGGCAGATATCTTACTTACTTTCGTTGGGGCACCGTTACCAAGCGCTTTTTACTGCCTTCAGCTTTCGCACGCTATAGACTATTTTACGGAGGGGTTTCGGTGCAGCCATATTGGGTTTTAGAACGAAGAGTGCTACGGTAGACGCGTACGCATCAAAATGGTCGGATTGGCGCATTCGCCGTTTCATAACCTTATTATAAGTCACGTGGGGATATACAAAATTGAGAAAACATTCACTTAACAGTCCAAGGTGGTGGCACCCAAGTGTCTTACGTGAAATCGTCTATAAAATCTTGTGTCTGAAACATTGGCGTATTCATAGGTGAGGATGGGGGGGGGTCCAATCAGCCACCCCCCTAAATTTTTCAATTTTGCATGTATATTATGCAGACGCACACGAAAAATACACGAACGTACATAAATGCTGGTTGAAACCTCAGAAAAAACATTTCTTAGTACGCTACTGGTCTGAAGAATAATGTAAAGATGAGCCATATGAACTTGCTTGTACTGAAAACTTTCACTGAAGGGCGAGTTGTAGTTAAGGATAAGCTTGGGAATGGTTGAACTGGTCGTCTAACGTCTCTGTTGTGTTCGCATTCTTTCTCTACAATATGCGCATATTGACGGTTCGCGAAGCTTGCGAGCTTGGAGCAGACTGCAGTCTACACGCACATTTGGTTGCTGTGTGTCTGGCATACACACATCTTCTAAAATGATGATCTGTTAAAAAATCGCTGCTTCCCGTGTTTCTCCCTGTTGTTGAGTGGCTTTTGCACATATATATATATATATATATATATATATATATATATATATATATATATATATATATATATATATATATATATATAAGGCTTAAACGATGTGGCAGAGTAACTTCGGTTGCCGCAACGTTATAAGTGTAAACGTAGATGCGCATGCGCTTTCATAAAAAACAAATGTTTATTTTGTCGACGTTTCGACGGGAGCCCCGTCTTCTTCATGAATACTGACTTAATGAATATTGACGAAGCGGCAACACTACCGGCCTCTTCAGATCTCACACCCACGCCGACGCGTAAAAACATGCGCTGAAAGCACTAAGTCCCCACCCCACCAATTCCTTTAACACGGTAAACGTCAAGGAAGGACGTCAAAATGCCGCCTTTGGCCTCACACCGGAAGGTGCAATGCTACACGCGCGGGGTCATCAGATTGTCCGTTTAGGGGAAGGAGGGGGCGCCGAGGCTGCATTATTGTCAAAATATGGCATCGCTTCCTAAACTATAACACAAGGTTCGCGTTAAGCAGGATCATTCTTACTGACCGTCTACATCCTGTTCCTTCATTTTTCTCTTCCTTCCTTGTTACGTTCCTCTTTCCCTTCCTTTCCGTCCTTTTCCCTCTACTCTCAACATGCTATAAGACGACACACACACGCTGTAAATATTGTTATGTGTTGAAGAAGACGGGTCTCCCGTGGAAATGTCGACAAAACAAACAGTTGTTTTTATGAAGGCGCATCTGCGTTTATATATATATATATATATATATATATATATATAGTTGGTTAACTTATGCCTACATACAAATAAATGTGCGCTGACATCGCGTACAATGAGAAACGCAAGCCACTTTCGCGCTCAGCACTGTACGCTTACTTTAATTCCATACTAACCTCGTAGCATGAACATGCCCGAGCACCTGTATTTCGAATCCGTACCGTACGTAGAACAAATTCTCCAGAATTAATAGCGACTAAAACCAACCAGTGCTTCCCATCTGGCATATCATTTTATTGCCGCCGTTGTTTTTGTTCGCACGTCGCGACATTTGTGTGCGACACATGCAACGCGGCAATCTGTCCAGCATTCACCACAACGCATAGTTGCGAATAGCAAATCTTCTTCGTTTATTCTCGCTGTCGCACCCTTCGTGACACTCGAGACGTTTTGCATTTGACACGACCGTATAGACACAGAGATAATGAAGCGGTATAATTGTCGCTACAATTCGGCGTATTAGCAGTTCTGGCTCTCGACGTAAGCAGTAGTCCCTGTGAAGAAACATACACAGACGCGGAATTACGTTTCACTGTCTTTCGCTATAGACAGAATTGCGTCAAATGACCTCTAAACCACCAAAAGCTCGAAATTTAGTTGTGGTGTTGCAGTTGTGCGTGAGTTTGCAACGAACACGTAGCCGCGAGAATTTTTCTAAACGGTACCGTAATGGCGGAGTTACACGCGTTTGATAATACAAAGGCGGCCCTGGCTCGTTTCACTTTTTCCTTCTGTATACGGGTTCGTCGGATCGCCTCTCCTCCTGGCCGAGTGTTCCTCCTCTCCGTTCGAGGAGGAGAGCAGCGAGCGCGTACCTGCGAGTAAACAGTTTTTTTGTTGTTGCTGACATGACCAGATGCGACTAGTGACGTCACTATCAACACTGGGGATACCGAAAGGCCCGGAGAGGAGCATGGGATTGTTTCTTGGATTTTGTGGCGTGCCCGCGGCTCGTAGCGCTGTTGGGTTTGGCATTGTTGATCGTGACGGAATTCTGAACTCGACGCGCGTGTTTACTTGAATAATAATAATGATAATAATATGTGTTGAAGTTTACGTCCCAAAACCACGATATGATTATAAGGGACGCCGTAGTGGGGGGCTATGGAAATTTCGACCAGTTGGGGATCTTTCACGTGCACCTAAGTCCAAGTAAATGGGTCTCTAACATTTCGCCTCAATCGAAATGCGGCCGCAGCCGCCGGGATTCGATCGCGCGACCTTGGGGTCAGCAGTCGAATGCTTACTTGAAATGTTAAAAAAATCGGAGGTGGTTTAGGGGTCCCTAAAGCGCTTAGGTGGACGTCATAAATGCACCGTGATATAAAACAAGTGTCTAGCCCTCTGTGGTTCACCCACGTTTTTCGCTCGTTTCCGCGTGATCAGGAATGCCCCATTCCTTCGCGTTGTCCTCGATGAAGTTCAACATCATCTTGTTGGCCGCGTCTGGTTCATCAACGGCCGTGTAGTGTCCCGCTCGGAAGAGCACCACGTCGGTCATGTTCCGCACCCTGATCACGAGACCTGATACGGAACGAGACGTGGGATACGCCTTCCAGTGCTTCGGCTCCGCCTTCCGAAACTCCTCGGCGCCGGTCCAGTCGAGGGACCGGAAGTACTCCTGGAGGTTCCGCGACGGGAAGAGCGTGTCCATCTGACCCGTGTAGAAGAGAACCTTGTACGATTGGAGCAGGTCCTCTATCTCGTGGCTAATGGAAGGAAACAGAAACATTATTTTGTGAAAAATGAGCACGGGCACAGAAAATGGCATTAATTTCCTAATGCCTTAAGGTTTAATGCTATTTGCGCGGTGCCAATCAAATGACATTCGCCTTAAGGCCATTCGTCACCTAATTCCTTCGCTAGAACTCATTCGACTGACAAATGCGTACTCTCGACGCCAAAGCTTGTTCACAGCAGTACACACAAAACATTTTGAATAGGGTCTGTTGTGTCAAAGATATTTCACACATGACTGTTAACAAATCTCGTCTTATCCAACATACAATAGCCGAAGTTGCTGTGGTTAGCTGCAATGCTGTAAAACAGAGCAACAAACTCGAGCTAATGGCTCCATGGTGTGCTTACTTCTACATTCGACTAGCCTTGAACACAGATTAGATTTGCTAAAATGCATGTTCATGTTTTACTATTGCGCTGAGGTTGCTCACTTCGAAAGTCGTTGTGATCGACATCCTTAGGTCAAATGCCATTACATTTATACGTGCGGCAGCTCGGCCGAAAAAAAAATTCATTCAGAAACTTAATGCCTCAACTAATGAATGTCATTTCTTGTGCCCATGTGGCACGGGTATTGGACAAGAGTGAATGGCAGTGTCACAAGGAGCCGTGCAAAATTTGCGTCATTAGTTCTTCCTGAAGCGAAATTTGTAGTAATGCAGTAATTGGAGCTTTTTTAACGGTGCTACTTCAGGTAACCCGTACTTGATGTGCGGGAACCGAGTGCAGCGGCTTTAAACGTCCGCCATGTTCCTACAGAGATCTCGTCTGGTAACTTACGCTCCACTTGTACCAAGTTAAACGTAGCGCTGCCACTCGGCCTAAGAAAACACTTCGTATCTGAAAAGTTGCTGTAAAGGTTATAGAGGCTCAGCGACGATTTCAGCGTAGGGTAGAAGGGGGGGGGGGGCGCTTCCTTGAACTTTCGCAAGTGTTTAGTATGCTGGGTAAACAAAACGTGTGTGAACTTTGTTTTTCGGTATGTACTTTCAATTGCATATATTTATACATTGGTCGAAACAAACTTTATTCAGGCCTTCTTCAAGTGAGTATCTGCGCCGTAGCGCGTGCGCGCGTGAGGGGCCAGAAGTGGTCGGTAACGTGAGTGCATCAGACGACTTACTTAGACACCTTCCAATGAAAATAATGATCGTTACGCACATAAAACTCACCAAACAGCACATACGTGTATGTGAAAACATCGCAGACAAATTACACGCCAGCTGAAAGAAACGAGACCTCCGCGGAGTATTGAAGGATATAGACTCGCTGCTTTCGTATAGCTCGACGTTGCCGTGCCACCGGCTCGTAACCTCGTAGTGAAGACCATAGCGACTGTCTTGCCGTGACATACACTGCGATTAGTGAGCAACTGCAAGAAGAGCGAGTCTGCCGAAGAAACGCTAAGGGCTTAACGCTCTGTCAAGCTATACAAAAAGCAGTCAGGTGATTGATTTTCTGCAGACGAGAACTGTTAAAAAAATACGCACTAGTGGTACAAAGACTAAGGAACCAGCGGAGCTGGTGGCGTTGCCCTCCTCCTCACCATCACTTCCCTTTCCCACCCCTCGCTATACTATACTATACATAGCTGTGGTGAGCACGACCAAGCATTTTCTAGAATTTATTGGTTATTCATCCATTATCGATTAGCTACTGAGTTGTTATCGATTGCCCATATCTGGGCTTTGGTCATGCATTTGGGATATGCTAAGCACATCCCAGCATTTTCTAGAATTTATTGGTTATTGATCGATTATCGACTAGCTATTCATTGGTTATCGATTGGCTATCACTGGGCATCGATGGCTATGCTAGGAGCTGCTTGGCACGTATCCGCTTTCAGTCGCGCATACCCGCCGAGTTTTTGCGAAAGCCGCACGCAGAACGAAAGGGTGAAACAGCTCAGCAGTTAAAAGTTTTCTCCGAGCAACCAAAGGTGACGTAAGCGTGTACCTGATGTCGGTCAGGTAGTCGTTCTTCAGGCTCGTCGCCACCTTGCCCTCGTCCTTCATAAACTCGACGTCCCGGCCGATGTGCACGGCTCGCTTGAACGCATCAGACTGCACGTACTTCTCGTATTGGACCATGTTCGTGGGCCTCTCGGAGTAGAGGGCGCTGGCCTGGTTGTTGAAGCCCGTGAGCTTCTGGAACAGGGTGGGCTTCTTCTCGGACGTGAAGATGGTCTTGCGGAGTCGCAGCAGAGCGGCCAGCTTGCCAATCAGCGTCCTCACCTTGCGTCTCATGTCGGCGAAGCTCTCGGCGAGGCTTTTGCGGCCCTTCTTGGTGACGAGCGACATCTCGTAGAGGAACGCCGACGAGTCGGCCACCTTCATGAGGCGCCCCAGGAAACCGGCGCCGAGGATGACGCCTCGGAGGTGCAGCGGGACGCGCGGTTCCTTCCCCACGTGGATGGCGTGGGAAACGCCGACGGCGAACCTAGCTACGAAACAAAATAGAAAATAAGTACATATATAGCATACTTGATGGAATTTGTAGTCTTAAAACGTTAGTGACATTTTTGTGGCGAAAACGAGAGAAAAGCGTTAGTATTACGTAAATTACGCGGAAGGGAAGGCAGTGCATGGGCACCGGAGAGGCCGAACAAATCTAGACTATAAAAATTGGAGGCGACTCTAACCATGAGGCGCATTCGACGTGATGTCTAGGCTATAGGGCTACTGTAGTGGGTGCCCGAAAATTCAAATCCACGTCTTTATTTACGTTTATTTGCTTGTTTTACTTGGGGGAGGGGAGGATGATTATTGCTAGGAAAAGGAGAAGTCGCAACTTCCTGCAGCCTAAAACGCAGGTGCTGACACGGGCTCCCTGAAGTGTAAAAGAAAACAGCGCTTTAAATTTCCTCTCCACAATAACTTCGTCTCTCTCTGCCCATAAGGGTGTACGGTTTAACGCCACTGGAAAAAGGTGTAAGGCAATATAAGAGAATAGAGACGGTCCACGTGGTTTAATGAATCAGGCGTCTGACCTGAACTCACACTGACCTGAATCTCAATTAGAAGACTTATTTATTTACAAACGCCATATCACCCTTAGTGACCAGCGGTTATCATGCCTACGTGCTACATGCCCTGCCCATGTCCATTTCTTCTTCTTGGTTTCGACTAAGGTGTCCTTAACACCCATCTGTTCCCGGACCCGCTCTACTCTCTTGTTGTCCCTTAAGGTTACACCTATTACTTTTCCTTCCAGTGCTCGCTGCGTCGTTCTCAATTTAAGTTTAACCCTCTTTGTAAGCCTCCAGGTTTCTGCTTCGTAGGTAAGTGCTGTCAAGATGCGGCTGTTATCTGCCTTCCTCTTGAGGGATAGTGGTAAACTACCATGTATGACTTGAAAATGCCTGCCGAATGTGCTCCACCCCATTCCAAGAGAAGGCCAACGCGCGAGGGAGACACAGACAGCTAGGTGGGCAGATGAGATTAAGAAGTTCGCGGGTATAACGTGGTCGCAGCAAGCGCAAGACTGGTGTAACTGGAGAAACATGGGGGAGGCCTTTTGCCCTGCAGTGGGCGCAGTCAGGCTGATGATGGTGATGACGATGCCATATCACCGCTGCCGCGTCAAGCTCCCACTTCACATCTGTGCGCGTGCCGCCGACTGTCGGCTTCAGAGCGACTCAGCAGACGATTTTTCTGAGCTGAAAGTCCTATAGTTATAACGCAATAATACTTCAGCGTTAAAACACGACCCCCCCCCCCTCTTCTACACAGACGCCTCACGCACACTTTCCTCTTTAGCGCTGCCACGAACTCACCTCCCCTTTCCACCTGCTCTTTTCCGGAGCTGCATAAGACAGCGCGCATCAAACTATCGTTCTTCGGCGCATTCTAACGAACCTTGCTTCGCATATGCAGCGTGCGAAGTCTCATCGCTCTTGACCTTTTCGCGGAACATCACGGCGAGGGCGACGCCGGGAACTCTCTTGAAGTTGCCGTATAATTAATTTCGCTGTACAAACAGTTCTGAAAGCAATCCCGATTAGTCAAAACCGACTTGACGTTTCCTCTCCAATCTCCCCTTAATGTGATAAGACGGCGCGTTGAATAAGCATAAGTGATCTTACCTCCGTAAGACTCGCCCCCGACGTAGAACGTCCGATTCGCGTACTCGGGAAACATGGTGATGAACTGGTCGAGGAACGTGAGCACGCCGCTGGACACGTCGTTCAGGTCCTTGGCGTATCCGAGCAGACCCTTGGTGAAGCTGTAGCCGGCTCCCACCGGCTGATCGAGATACACGACGTTCACGTGCCTCTGGAGGGAGCTCGCTCTGGAAAGACGCCCTTGGTCGTCGATGCCCAAGGGTCCGATCTCGAGGAACTCGCGAACAGGGACGACAGTCCAGGACCACCTTGGAGCCAAAGTAGAAGCGGGTAGGCATCCGGGTTTTTCTGTAATTTGTAGTAAGAAAGTGATTTTGGCTTTTGAGAGAGAGCGAGCGAAAGGTTAAGTGAAAGACAGGGAGGTTAACCAGAAGTTTCTGAGTACCCGAAAAACTCACGGAGTCCCTTACGCATCCTCCTTAATCGACTAGAAGGCGAAGGTCATGTTCTTTTAAATCCCCCCCCCCCCCTCTGAAAGCTTTCTGCCGCTAACGTGGTTTTGCAATGCCTCCAGGATCGGAGGTATTCTAAGCTTTCTGCATCTCACCTTGTTTTGCACTGCCTCCGGGACCTTTCACCAAGCAATGACGTCATGATGACGTCACAACTTATGACGATCTATGACGTGATGATGACGTGATATGGTGACGTCATCGCGTCATGATTTTTTGCATCACTCGTGTGCCGCCTACTTGGGACGCCGACGCGGGACGCCGGCCATTCACGTTTTATGAGGCACCTAGGCTTTCGCCTTAATGAGCAGACGACATGGCGGACATTTCTGGACTTGTATGCTTTCAGCACGTAAGCTAATATGTGAGCAGCAATTGTAATGCGCAGGCATCTTTAGTTAGCACTGGTGAAGTAATAAACGTCCCGTTTGTTAAGGTGAAAGCCTTAGCTGCCTCATGAAACGCGAAAACTGACCGTCGACGTCAACACGAACGGTGCAGCGAGTCACGTGATCAGAGATGGCGTGATGATGTCGTCACAGATTGCCAAATTTTGTGGCAACCTGTGACGTTCCATAACGTGAAGCGACATCATGACGTCATCGCACGACGCCGTCGCTTTGTCAAAGGTGGGCCGATCCCGGAGGCAATGCGAAACCACGTGAGGTGTAGAAATCTTGTAATGGCAGCGATCGCGGAGGATCAATAAATCGACAGAGAAGAAAAAAGAAGATTGAAAAGAAGAAGTAGATGGCTTTCGTCTTCGAGTCGTTTTAGACGAATGAATAATAGGCCGCGCGACTTTATCATCTTTGCCCTACTACGGAGTTTCCTGTCGTAGTTACCGGCAAGCATTTTATGCCAGAACCATACTCCTTCTTTTGCGGTTATTGTTATACTATTATCCTATGATTTTCTTTGCAATACACATGAGAGAACTACGAAATGGCTGCGACACGAAACTGGCCTGTGTGTTCTTCGAGTACGAATATATTCGTAACTGCTGCGGATTGCATAGAATTAAAGCAAATGCGCACGCTGTATTGCATGTAAAACATAACCTTTACATTGTACGTGTTACGCTGCACTCATTTACAGTTATCAGATGCGAAAAATGTTATGGCGGAGTTCAATCCGGTGTTGCTGGTGTGCGGCGTTACCACCCCTACTGCGCATGCGCAAACCCTCTCCCCACACCTCCTCTCCCCTTCCCCTCTCCGCTCCTCCTCTCCCATTCCCATCTCCCCTTTCTCTCTCCACTCCCGCGGGCTCGACATGCCGAAACGCTGCTTCGCATCGCCTCATGGTCCCCTTTAGCGGGAGATTGTGTGATTTTTCTTTTTTTTTTCACAGCTTATTTTCCCTCTTATTGAAGTTTAACCCTTGTGCACTGTTCTCTTTTTAAAGCACTGTTTCGGGCATGTATACATATGTATTATTTTAGAACTCCTATTAGCATTGGCAATGGATCGTACCGATGTTGCGTATTTAAGCATGATTGTAATGAAGAGAGCTTGCGATACTGAAGTAAAAAAGGGAAGGAAGGAAGACAGGAGGATGGAGGATGGATGGATGGATGGTGGATGGATGGATGGATGGATGGATGGATAGATAGATAGATAGATAGATAGAGAGATAGATAGAAGATAGATAGATAGATAGATAGATAGATAGATAGATAGATAGATAGATAGAGATAGATAGATAGCTAGATAGATAGATAGATAGATAGATAGATAGATAGATAGATAGATAGATAGATAGATAGATAGATAGATAGATAGATAGATAGATAGATAGATAGATAGATAGATAGATAGATAGATAGATAGATAGATAGATAAACGTGTGTTACCCGAGCGTAATACCTACCAGGGCGCGAATATGGAGAAAGAAGAGTTGCTTTTTTCCAGCTGTCGATGGTGATGTAGCCGGAGTGAGTTCCGCCCCGATTAGGTCTTTCGAACAGCTTCACTCGGCTCAGTTTCCTGGCCAAGTCGATCTGGCCCGCCTTGATGTACGGAGTAAGAAAGAGGACTCGTAGTTCTGCAATAAGATGAACGGTGTCATGATCCACCCGGATTATTTATGATGCTGTCTTTAAGCTATTTGCTACCCGCTTAGTGTAACGGGGTATGATGATGCCTCGATGATATACCTTATAACCAAATTGAACTACCACATTTAGTTGCATACCGCCAGCACTGCCTAATAACGTCGGCGACATGTGTGGCTCTGTGATTGGTAACGTTGTTTAACGTTGTCTAACGTCGGCTAACGTTACTACTGTTTTAACAGAAACACTGTATTCGCCCAGTCCGAGTCGAATCATTGAAATGTCTACCTTTTTTTTATTATGAAGAATATGCACTGGAAGAAATTCCTTAGAGAAATAAAGTAGCCGCTAGAATATGATTCGTGCTCGATTAGATTTCAGTGTTCAAATGTTCAAACAGTCTTTCTGTTCTTATGTTCTGCAGGTGTCTCAAACGCACCTCGCTAGCGGGCCGCAGTCATGGGACACGGGAAGAATGGCGGAGGGAGTTCAGTTTGCAAAAAATGCCAGGCCTGCGCGGAAAGCGCAGCACAGTCACAGCGAAAGCTAGAAGAGCGGCATTTCTAGAGCCCGTTATAACCTCTCTTGTGTCCACTAATACAAGTAAGCTAGCAACGTACCCACTACACCACAATCATAACTTTTTTGAAGTGGAAGCACCAACCAGACATTATTCGGCATTCTGCGGAGAAACG